>NW_010332223.1:0-17581 GCF_000700745.2 Antrostomus carolinensis
AGAGAGGAGCCCAGGCTGGAGCAGGTTCCTGGAAGGACTTGTGACCCCGTGAGGCACCCGTGCTGGAGCAGTCCCTTCTTGAAGGACATTTCATGAAGTGCAGGCTGTGGGAAAGACTCAGGCTGGAGAAGTTAATGGAGAACTCCCATGTGTTCTGTGAAAGGGACCCCACGCTGGAGCAGGGGAGGAGTGTGAGGAGTCCTCCCCCTGAGGAGGAAGGAGCAGCAGAACCAACGTGTGATGAACTGACCCCAACCCCCACCCCCTGTCACCCTTGGGGGAAGAAGGAGAAAATCGTAGGGGTGCGGGGACGTGTTTTAAGATTTAGTTTTATTTCTCATTATTCTCTCTTATTCCTCTGATCTGATTGGTAATAAATTAAAACCTGGGGTTTTTTTCCCCGAAGGTTTGTCCATGCCAGTAATTGGTGAGTGATGTCTCTCTGTCCTTATCTCGACCCATGAGCCTTTCATTCTATTCTTCTCCCCCTGCCCAGTTGGGGAGGGGGAGTGATAGAGTGGGCTTTGGTGGGCACCTGGCATCCAACCAGGGTCAACCCACCAGAGGTATGTATACCTGCTCCTCACCATGGGGTCACGAGGCTCTGCCTTTACACCAAAGCTGCTGATCTGTGTCAGCTTTGGGGCATGGTATTGTCCCATCTGCTTGATAAAGCCAAAGTCTCTCCTTGGATCAAGATAGACAAAAGCTGTCCCACGTGACAGCAAGGAGCATCCAAAGTGCCCCTGACTCTCAGTCCTGCGCTTCGGTTCAGAGCTGAATTCCTTTGAAAACAAGGATGTCTTGTCGTGCACTGATCAGGATTTTCAGGTGGAGAGCAACCTTGGTGGGTTAAATTTGGGTTTCCACTGCCATGCTGACAACACTGCATGTAAAACACAGGAGCCCTGACACCATACAAGGCCAAAACCGAAACCCCATCGTCAGTACTGTGCTAGAAACAAGAATTGGAGCATCTTCTGAAACCTACATAGATCAACTCCCTGGGTTTCACCCTAGAAGGAGGAGCTCCTCAGCAGTTCCTTGACTGCCCACTTGGACATGGTCTCCTTATTCCCTCATTAAGGGGAAATGGGTTTAAGCTGGAAGAGGGGAGGTTTAGATTAGATATTAGGAAGAAGTTCTTCACTGTGAGGGTGGTCAGACACTGGAACAGGTTGCCCAAGGAAGCTGTGGCTGCTCCTCCCTGGAAGTGTTCAAGGCCAGGCTGGATGAGGCTTTGAGCAACCTGGTCTAGTGGAAGGTGTCCCTGCTGATGGCAGGGGGGTTGGGACTGGATGATCTTTAAGGTCCCTTCCCACCCAAACCATTCTATGATTCTATGATATGATTCACACTGAACTTTTCTGGACTCTGCTTTTCCATGAAAATGGTTTTGAAATTAAGGCATGTTTCTCCTGGGGAAAAAAAAAAAAGGCAAAGAAAAAAGAAGCTAGGCTCATCCTTTGATTGCAGAATACACAAGGAGACTTTTCAGGAGTCTCTGCTTCTAATTGTTTTGGAAATCTCTCCTGAACAGACTCACATTCTTTTTGACAGCGGCAAAATAAATTTTAAAGGTCAACTGAATCAGATAAGCCCGGTCTGGCAGCACTTTCAGATGCAGAATTCCATGGATAACATTTAGGTTATGTTCGAGAACAGAAACAAAATTCTTTGGAGGAAAGAATCTTTAAAAGAAAAAAAAATAAAAAAGGAAAGAAAATGAAAAGGAAACAGCAATTAAATAGAATGTCACCCGTAATCCCACTGGTGCAAAACCTGATGATTACCTACTGGGCTATGGACAATGCTACATGTATTAATCTAATTAAAGTTCTTTTTTACAGGCATTTGAAGCCAGCTCATTAGTGTGGCACCGAGATGCTCATTAACGGCTGGCCATGACTAATTTCTTGAGAATTCTCCTTTCATTCTTTATCATTCACAGTCTAATAAGAAACCCCAATGTTTCCATCCCCCACTCTCCCACTCGTATGCAGTGGAGACAGGTTCTCATCAGCTGCCTATTGACTGGATCTTCCTTAATGAACAACCCCCCCTCCCCTCACCCCACCAGCCCCAATGTTGTTTTAATGCAAATGATTTATTTATGAGGAGAAACAAGTGAACTTTCTGGGAACTTTCCCAGCTGTTAATCAACTGGCATCTTGGCAGCTGCTTTTTGCACCTCCTGCACATGGCAGCGAGGAAATGGCGTGGTGGAAAAAAAGGTGGGAGAGCGGAGCTCCCAGTCTGGCTGCAGAAGAGCCTCCTGCCCCAGTTCATGAGCCCAGTGCTCACCTCCTCATACAAAACCTCTCTGGCCATGTCTAATGGGTGGCCTCAGGAGCACTCCCAAGCTCCACGCTGGGCCATGTCCCACCCTACATAAGGCATGATGCAGGTTCCTGTGAGAAGGACATGTGGACCTCTTATCAATGTTGAAGGAGGGGGAAAATCTGGGCTCCAGGAGGAACCCCATCTCATGCTGCCAAACCACCACCAGATAATTTAATCCCCTGCCAGGGTCAATTAGCTCCCAAAGAGGAGCTGCTGCAGATAGAGCTTCACTGATGCAATTCTCATTATTTAACTGTGCTGGTGCCATCTAAGCAGACATCTTACATCTTTATGCTACGGCTTCTCTAACACCCAAATGCTGCTGCTCTGCTCCCAGCCAAACTGGTCTGCTCGTCACCCAGGTTGTGCTGTGCTCCTGGGGCCATCCCTGCCTCTTCACAGCCATGAGCGCTATGGCTGGTTTTTTTCTGAATGATAGAGCAGAAGTCAGGGATTTCCACATCACCACGTGCTTCCTGCTGCTGGAGGTTTTAGCCAAGCCCCAAATGCCAGGAGACTTGGCAGAACCAGGAGCTGAGGAAGACACTGTGAGTACAGTCACCACCAGAGATCAAAAGGGTCCCTCTGTGACCCAGACCAGACTGCTTCTCCAAAATGCTTGTCCATGTTTTCCTACAGAGAAAACCAGCTGATTGTCCCCCACCCACTATGGGACTTCATGTCCCGGGTATCATCACAGCCAGGTGCTCGCTCCTCAGAGGTTGTGCTGGTGGGGTGGGCAGGACACGGGATGGGGACCCCTTAGGGAGTGCAGAGCATGAGAAAGTTGCTGGTCCTTGGCACACTAACCCTCAATTCTTTAACAGCTGAGGTTTTTCTGCCATGCTCCTTTCCTCTCTCAGTTAATTATCAGCTGATTGCCTTTCCAAATCATTTCAGACACTAACTACCCAGAACAACATAAATCATTCCAATACATATCTCAGTAAAGTCGTTGGGATGTAGGCTCCTACATCACTTGTGGTGGGATTTGCTCAGGTTTGGTTGTTGAAACGCCACCTCCGAGGTTCCACAGAGATTGGGGAACCACCCTCACCCCCAGGAAAGCATCTCAGATGGGAAGGATGCAGCCTGCAGTGATGGGAGAGCGAAAAGCAGCTGAGCTGCTCGAGGTGACCTCTAAAGCAAGACCTGTGTTGGTAGCCATTCCTTTTCCTCCTGGAAAATAATAAATCCTGCTCCCCATCTACTAGTCTTTGCCTCTCCAGTTCTACATGAATGAAAGACTAGATGGAAGTCTGGTTTTATGGAGGGTACACCTGCTCCTGTGTGCTGTGCCACCCTCAGCATCAGCTCACCTGAAACCCAGAGGTGACTGATGGGCTGGTGGTTTTCCCACCAATATCTGCTTTGGGTCAAAGCCAGAGATGAAAGTACATTGTCTACTACTCTCAAATATTCTCTAGCAATATTTCCAGGCCAGCCTTGCGTATTGTGACTCTGTGTGATGGTTCAGGACTGTGTGGACTCCCTGTTGATGCTGTTTTCATCCCTTCACACCCTGACAGCCCTTCTCCAGGATGGCATCACCCTTCCCCTCGCAGCGCTAAGCTCCCACAGAGGGGACTAAAGACACAGACCCCTTTGTTTAATACAGAAAGATTAGTAACCCATCATTGTTTGTTGATGATGGTCATCCTTTTCAGTAAATGAAGTTTAAAAGTCATTAAAAGATTTGTCAGCTGTGACTTATGAGCCCTTCTTGCCGTAGGGGAGTGAAGCCATGAAAAATTCCTTCCACTGCCGAGTCATCTGTTATGTGTTAGAAGTTGCCACGTTCCAATTACCAGGGACCCACTGAATCTGTAAACGAAAAGTGACTCCAACATCCTACACAGCTGCTGGGCCCATTAGTCAGAGCTGGTGGGTTCCACTGCCGCAGCATCAGGATTCAGGAATAAATAACACGTTCCGCACGTGCAGGGCATCGCTGCCACCGCCCGCGGCTTCAGCAACGTTAATCACACCCTGAGCCCACCTTCGGGGACGTGGAGCAGCTCCTGGCTTCCCAAGCAGGAGCCAGGGATGAAAGGCTGCAGGAGGTGAGGGCTGGGAGCACTGGGACATGACCAGCAATTGGTCAGAAGAGCTCTGCACCCCAGGCAAAAACTAAATTAAAAAGATCTCCTCGCTCCTTCGCTTTGCTTGCAGCTTGGTGGCAAAGGACACAGTCAGTGCCAACCTCTTCTGCCACTGCCCATGAAGCTTTTCACAGTGGGGCAGCTTCAAAGCCCAGAAGACACTGAAGGGCTGAGTGATCTGTCCTGGTCCAACCAGTCCCAGCAGGCAGGAGAGCCCGGCTCATCCCACTGCCCCTCGTTGCCTGCCCGGGGAAGCTCCTCCTGATGGCACAAGGAGGAGGGATATGAAGCACAGAGAACCCGTGCTTGCTGGGAGAGCAGCCAGTGTTGTACATGGTACAAGAGATCTGCCTGGGTGCAGGACACAGGTGCAGGACTTCCTCATCCCAGCCAGGAGAGCCCAGCATGGCCCCCGGTCTCTGCTCTGGGATGGGGAGGTGGCTCCCCACAGATCATCCTGATGGAAGCATCCAGTTAAAGTCAAATTTTCATAGAATCAATGAATCACAGAATGGTCTGGGTTGGAAGGGACCTTAAAGATCATCCAGTCCCAACCCCCCTGCCATCAGTAGGGACACCTTCCACTTGACCACGTTGCTCAAAGCCTCATCCAACCTGGCCTTCAACACTTCCAGGGAGGAGCAGACACAGCTTCTCTGGTCAACCTGGGACACTGTCTCACCACCCTCACACCAAAGAATTTCCTCCTCACATCTCATCTCCACCTCCCCTCTGCCAGTTTCAAGCCATCACCCCTTGTTCTGTCACTCCCTGCCCTTGGCCAAAGTCCCTCCCCAGCCTTCCTGGAGCCCCTTCAGGTACTGGGAGGCCACTGCTTCATGTGGACCCTGCGGTTCCTCACCAACATGGGCTGCTCAACCTTGCCCTTCCCATGGGATGCTGACCAGCTTCCCTGCTCCAGATGGGCACTCCTTCTGCCCTCCACCCACACAGGGATCTTAAACACCCCAGGGAAGTCAGGACCAAGCTACTGGTCCCTGAGTCATGGCAGGAAGGTAGAAGCTCTCCAGGTCTCTGTAGCATCCTTTCTCTAACCCTTGCTTTGGAGAACATCCCCAGTGTGTGGGTTACCAGCAGCTCCCGGTGCTCACCCACCACTGGGGAAGGAAACACACCAGATGTTAGCAAACTGTCTGGGTGATGTCAGGGGAACGCTGTAGAGCTTCTTGTTAACACAACAGCTTATAAAATCAATTAGATCACATTAAGTGGCAATTTGGCCCTCATCACACTTAACCTCCCTGGAGAGGGGTAATGGCCCATGGAAGTTTAGTGCCTGTTTGGCTTTAATTTGTTGGGCACGGTGGAGGGAGCGTTCACAATGGCAAACCTTGCTTTCCCAGGCAACCAAATCTATCACTCCAGTCTTTGGGATGAGCTTCTCCCCAAGCTTTTCTCTGTCACAGCCCATTGGAGGTGTCCTGGAGGAGCCACACCAGAGCGGGGACACAGCACTGCGGTCGTGAGTCAGTCGTGGGGCTGTCACAACGGATCAGACCACTGTGTCAGGAGCTATGTGTCCTGCATCTGGCAGTGGCCAGAGGTTGATTATCGTTCATTCCCCCTCCCTGACCATGCTCAGAAGCAGGCAGGCACCTTATCCCTATTTTATCCTATTTACACCTATCAAATCTGATCTTTTATCAGCAAAATTGCCCACCTGGGACTGTATCTACCATCACTGATCCCCAGCTCTCTGGAGGCTCACCCGAGCCAGCTTGACTTTCAGCTGCTGTTTGCTTTCCTTGCTGCATAGGACATCTCTGACTATCACCAGGAACTGTGAGCAGAAACAGATCTGTCTGGACACGGCTGCTCTACAATTACTCATTTTAACAGTAGCAGTCATTGGAAAAGGAAAAGAAGAAGAATGATTTCATTTTCATAACCTTGAGTTCCCCCTGCCCTGCTTGGACGAGTTCGCCTACATTATTTTCATCCCCCAGCAACGTGGACACCACATTGCTCCTGCTACAGAGCACACCATGCATCTTCCACACACGCTGAAGAGTTGATCTCAGCACTCAAGACGCTCAGGGCTTGTTCCAGCCTGATGGACGATGAACCCCCCCTGAGAGAACCTGCTACTGACCCTAAGAGATAAACCCTGGACATCCAACCCACGCTTGCTTCTTCTGGTCAGTGCTCATCTGCAAATGCTAAATGAGGTGGGTGCAAACTGTGCTGCTCTGTTCCACCAGGCACCTCCTCATAAATAATGAGGGAGTTGATGCCATTGCTGTGCCGACAGCCCAGAGGCAAACACTGCCTCTTTGATGAATTGAAGCTGATGAAGTTAAATGGGGAATTCAAGCTGGTTTATGAAACCTTCATGGTTCACTGTGGTGGAGTTTCAGCCATTCCCTCATCTTCCACTTGGCAAGGGCGCTGGTTGTGCACACAAACACACACAGGGATGCACCCAGAGGCACGACAGACAAACCCTTGTGATACCCTTGCCCAGAGAAAAGGAGGCTGAGGGGAGACCTTCTGGCTCTGTCCAAGTCCCTGAAAGGAGGGTGGAGAGAGGTGGGGGTGGGTCTGTTCAACCAAGGAACAAGTGACAGGACAAGAGGAAATGGCCTCAAGTTGCACCAGGGGCAGTTGAGATGGGATGTGAGGAAGAACTTCTTTGCTGAAAGGGTTCTCAGGCATTGGAAGGGGTTGCCCAGGGCAGTGGGGGAGTCTGCTTAGGAACTTCCTACTGCAGAATACTGACACTAGAGACAGAGGAATCAAGTGTTTCTTCTGTAACCTTTAATATGACTTTAATTCTGTTAGGTCAAAGTGACAGCTGTTTTATTCTTTGCAGGTGGAGTTATGTGACAGCAGAGGGGCAGCACTGGGCATTCACATTTAATGACCCTATTGGGAACCTACTAGTTACCAGTATTTTCTCCTGGCACCAGGTGAAACTTGTTTTGATTTTACAAAACACAACTCCCACCCCACCCGTGCAGTGGAGAACAGCAAATGTATCCAAAACCCTTTGGCAGGAATAAAGAGCAAAGAGTGCTTACTTTAAAAAAAGTCTCATCTTTTAAAAACCAAGCTAGGGAAGAGGGTGAGGGGGAGAAAGTCTGGCTGCTGAGTCCATGGGGTCAGTAAG
Organism: Antrostomus carolinensis; assembly: GCF_000700745.2. Lineage (NCBI taxonomy): Eukaryota > Metazoa > Chordata > Aves > Caprimulgiformes > Caprimulgidae > Antrostomus > Antrostomus carolinensis. The sequence continues at coordinate 7,576 of NW_010332223.1, forward strand.
AACTCCCTTTATCAGCTGGTGTGAGGCAGGTGATCTCCAGGAGCTTGGAAAAACCTTCTCTGGGTTTCTGGAAGAGGCTGGGTGAGTTCAAGAGACTCTTCAAGGGTCACCTACTGAATGTGTTGGCCCTCAGGGATCTGTCTCAATCTACCCTGAGGGAACTGGTCCCTCCATGGCTAAGGATGTCCAACCCATGGGTACGTTCTGCTGCTCCATGAGACCAGTGCCCCAATGGACCAGAGATGTGTTGAGAAAAAAAGATGGCTTGCTTTCTGATACTTGCAGCTTGTGGCATCAAGTCAGCTTTTATCACATCAGCCTATTTAAAACACCTTTTTTCCAAAGGAACAATTCATAAACAGTCGTGTTTAACTTCCTGCCTTTGCAGAGGCATTTTCCACAGCGCTACCTGGCCAGCTGACCTCTTGCTCCTGAGCGGGGAGGGGTAAATATATTATTGGAGTTATTTAATTTCCTCCAAAGCTATTTAATTTCTTAACTTGTCTATATGGCTCACATACGCTTTGCTGATGCAACTGGCTGCCAGTTCAGGAGGACAGCTCTGAATTAAAGGTGTTGATCATTCTTCATGTAAGGAGGTTAAAACCTCACCCTTTGAAGCATCTGTGAGAACACCTTACACGGGAAAGCTGGGAGAAACCCTCTTTCTTTCGCTAGATCTTTAACCTCCCTGTGCCATAGTCTACATAGAATCATAGAATCATAGAATGGTTTGGGTTGGAAGGGACCTGAAAGATCATCCAGTTCCAACCCCCTGCCAGCAGCAGGGACACCTTCCACTAGACCAGGTTGCTCAAAACCTCATCCAGCCTGGCCTTCAACACTTCCAGGGAGGAGCAGACACAGCTTCTCTGGCCAACCTGGCAACATCAACATAAAGGGGCTGCTTTCTGGGATCAATATAAAGTCACAGAGATTTGTTCACGGCTACAAATCACCTTGATGAAAAGCAAGCTGTAAATGCAAATGATGCCAGTGATAGCTGCTATATATAATGCCTGTGAGATCATTAATGCCAATCAATCCACATATATGGAACATACGTCTTGTCAAAATAAAGCGAGATCATTTTACAGTAGGATCTCAAGCTGGGTTTATAGAGCTAATAATAGTAGCAATAAACTTAGACTTCTTTAAGATGTTTGACTTGGGGCACATGTTTTCACTAAGAAATCTGAGCAGTAAAACATCTGCTTGGATTCAAGACCCAGCTCAATGGGAAGTCTCCAAACACCAGCACACAGCTGCTCCCAGGGTCCCACCACAGCTGCTTCTTGCACCCACGCTGTTTTCTGTCTTTATCAGTGACCTGGAGCAAGGCATGAAACCATCACTGCTGCTCTCTTCAGGTGAGATCCAGATGGGGAGAACAACAAAGAGGGTGGTCACAGTCAACACATCATACTGGAGCAGAGCATGTGGGCTAGACTCACGGGGTGAGGCACCCTCTTTGGGGAAGCAGAAACTCTGGAAAGTCCTTGAGCTTACTGTGGAAAACTAACTGGACCCAAAATGGCTTATGAAGTCCTAGGGTGATGAGACCAGGCAATGGTTTGAGGAGACATCGATAACTCTGCTGTTGGCTTTTGGCAGAACTATTCCTGGTCAAAATCCAAGCAAAACACAGTTTGGAAACATAAGGTCATAAGAACTAGACAAGGACTGGAAACCAGACTTTTTCACAAAATCTTTGTCACTTGACAAAGAAGAACTGACCTGGTGACTTGGCCAAGGGCTGTAAGTGCCATTTTGGAGAGCACAAATGGAGAAGAGAATTTCTCAGTCTGCTGGATCAAGCCATGACAGCGTCCAGCAACTGGAAGATGAAGCTAGACAAACTCAGATTATAAAAAAAAGATGCAAAAGCCTAACGCTGTGGGGAATCAGCCTGAGAGACTATTTGTTTTGATAGATTCTCTATTGTCTTTAAAGCACAGCAGATTATTTTCCTAAAGAAAACCCCGCTACCATTTACATGGTAGTTCAATATGGAATTCAGGGCAGTCCCAGGGCCTGATTTATAGAGGTGGTCAGATTAAGCGGTAATTTGACTTAAGAAATGTATTCAGCACCTTATCATCCACATGACTGCTCATGGACATGCTGCATTTGTTTCCCTCCTGTTTCACTGCCAGGGTTCTCCTCCCTTCACCACTGGTCCGAAGCAGGAGGTGATCTGGTTGCCTTCTCAAAGCTGATGTTAGTTCTAACACTTTATCTAGAACCCTAAAAACTAAAAGAGTGTGTGTGCCTTTGGCTGTTAAATTACAAGTTTCCTGATTTAAAGGATGTTCAGGACCTACTTTCAACTCTCTTTGAAATGAAATCCACATTTTCATTCATTTTTTGACAGTCACTATTACCAGATGAATCCTAATTTCAGGCCAGCACCAGCGATGCTGCTGGCACCACTAAAACCAAGCAGGGAAGAGACGTGCCGGTGTTTTGTTCAGGGTTCAATTCTCATTCAATGTGAACAAAAACCTGTTAGTTTAACCTTCAGGTGGCCAGCTGTGCAAGTAGAGATGGGTGCTTTGAACTGCTCCTTTCCTGACTCATCAACTCTTACCCTTCTGCGTGCCCACACAGAGACTGGTTCCTGATGCAATTATCACTGCTCTGCTGAGATCACTGACACAAATATAGCAGGAACACGGGAATTAGGGCCACAACATTGGGGAAGGGTTTAGAGGAGAAGGTGTAGGAGGAGAGGCTGAAGTCAGTTGGTTTGTTCAGCCTGGAGAAGAGGAGACTGAGAGGAGATCTCATGGGGGTCTAGAACTTCCTCCCAAGGGGAAGAGGAGGGGCAGGCGCTGATCTCCTCTCTGGCCACCAACGCCAGGAGCAAACAGCAGGAAGATGTTGAGGAGGTTGAGGTTGGCCATGAGGAAAAGGTTCTTGAGGCAGAGGGTGGTGGAGCACTGGAACAGGCTCCCCAGGGAGGTGCTCATAACACCAAGCCTGACAAGATTCCAGCAGCATTTGGCCAACATGTGCCCTCAGGGACATGGTGTGAATGTTGGGATTGTCCTGTGCAGGGACAGAGTTGGACTCGATGATCCTTGTGGGTCCTTTCCAACTCACAACATCCTGTAATTCTATGATTAACATTATGACTTTTTTTTTCTGCCCTGCCTGAAACTTCGTGTGATGCCATTTCTTTCTTGGCTCTACAGTCCTGCATCGAGATCAATTCAGCTGCAGTTTCTCCTGGTGCTGCTCAGGGCTGCAGAACAGAAGATGAAGTGCTGAGTGTGCAGTGATATCAACCTGCACGTCATCGCAGCCACACTCTGGGAGAACTGCACTCTGCAGAGAAATTTCTCTTTGGGATGGGAATGGGCTGTAAGGAACCGCACAGGTCTCTTGTGCTGTGCATGAGCAGACAGTGCCTTCTCCATCTGCACATCTGCATTATAGATCTGGTGTTGTGCCCTAGGAGCAAGTAAGGAGGAGCAAGATCCAGAGGAGGGGTATGGAAGCCATAGAGGCTAAAGCAAGCACTGGCATTAGAAGGAAGTCATGAGTGCAAGTCCTTGAAGACATGCTCCTCAAGACAGGGGCACCCATTAGCCAACACAACTTGGTATCTCCATAGGTTTGCTGCTTGCCTGGGGGCCTGGACCAGGGATGTTGTGCAGAGACTCATCTGTCAGAAAATGAGAGATGCTCTGTTGGACCTGTTACTCATGAAGAAGGAAGAATGGGACAAAGACACGGAGGTTAAGAGAAGTCTTGGTTGCAGCAACCATGAGACTGTGAAGCTGAACATTCCAAGAGAAGTAAGCAAGAAAAATAGCAGATCCTGGATTTAGAACAGATTTCAGTTTGTTCAGGAATCTGCTTGGCAGAATTCCATGGGAGAGTGCTCTGTAGGCCCAAGGAGCCCATGGCACATGGGTGACCTTCAAGGACACTTGTCTTGAAGCACAAGAATGGTCCCTTCTGATGACAGTCATGCAGGTGTGGCAAGGGGCCAGCATGGATGAACAGGAAACTCCTAACTGAGTTTCTTCCTACACAAAAAGGCAGAATACAGAAGGTGGAAGCAAGGCTGGGCCACCCAGGGGGATTATGAAAACACTGTCTTGCTGCTACCATCTCACCTCCATCTTTATTTCCCTTTGGTGGATCATTATATGGGCAGATAGAGTTAATAATGCTGCTGAAGGATGTCAAGCCATGAGGGAAAGGAGCCACTGCAGCACAAGGGCTTTACTCAAAGAAGAGGGGAGTAAGCTGGGAGGAGGGTCACTTGAGCTAGCACGAGTAACCTCAGGAGTAGATGTAAGTGGAATGAGATGTTCCTAAGCAAGATGGTGAAAGCGTGGTGCACCTTCCCGCTGCCAGAGAAACCCCAAAGCTGCTGCAGCTCTGGGGCTGCAAAGCCAGTCTCAGCTGCTCGAGGAGCTGCCCTGCCTGGCTAATTCTTGGTGTAACAGCTCCCTGCTTGGCTGCCCCACAAAGCTCCTACAGGATATGAGACCTTACAACTGGCCTTCTTGCACAGCTGACAGGGCATGGAGGATGGCCCCTGTTTCTAGGAGATATGAAAGGCAGGTGGCAATTTGTAACCTGCCCAGCAGTTTACTAACAGATGGCAATGTCCCCATCAAGGCAACCATTCCTCATCCCCCACTGTCACTCTTGTGCTTTCTTGTCATACTTATGTTTCTTTGACTTGTCACCTGCAACCTGCCAGAGCATGACCAGTCAGGACTGGCTTGATATGAGGGACCTCACAAGCCAACCTGCTTGGCAAACTCTCAACAGTGCTGCTGGAAATCAGGCTGCCAAATCTATGATCTTCGTTCAGGCAAAAATCCCTAGAATTTGGGACTGAGCTTTGCTAAAACAAAGACCTAACGTTGTCAAACCCAAAGGGCTGAATGGACTTCTGCAGAAGCTACGTGACTAAGCCATGGACTAGACAATTCATGCCTTCATCACATTTCAGATCCACTCTTTGGAGTTAGTTGTCCATCTGGGTAACAAAACACCTCTGGAAATGTCACTGTTCCCTCTGTTTCATTCACCAATTTACGCCTTTGGGAAACGCAGTGTAGCTGGATTAGGGTTGCCCAAGGAAGTTGTGGATGCCCCCTCCCGGGAAGTGTTCAAGGCCAGGTTGGATGAGGCTTTGAGCAACCTGGTCTAGTGGAAGGTGTCCCTGCTGCTGGCAGGGGGGTTGGACTGGATGAGCTTTAAGGTCCCTTCCAATCCAAACCATTCTATGATTCTATGAGATGGCCAAATACAGGTGTTAAATATGTACAGATGTAAAAATGACAGCCAAGCTCAAATTTGGCCACCCTGATGCTCTGCATAGCTCCTGCCTTGAGCTTGTCACATGGGATTTGCTATCTACTAAGGGCAGCCCAACAGCACTGTCCCTGGCCCCTCTTGGGGCCATACAGTGAAGGAGATGGATGGTCCATCCATCGAACATGCTGTGATGGAGATGGGTACAACTCCCAGAAGGTGGGAAAGAGCCTCACAGCGGGTATAGAAGGAGATCCCTTTCTTCTTAACAGGTTTTCACCTCATGAAATCATTATCTCACACATTTGGCATTGCCCTTCCTCAATCTGCCTCCCGCAATCGGGTAACATGTCACCACAGAGCCACCTGGAGCACGGAGCAGGAGGGCATTACACAGGAATTCGGTGAGATTTCCACACCTTTACAAAGCTCCCTGCTGCCTGGACATCTCCTGACTAGAAAGATTAAAGGGATTAGAAGCTTATAAATGATGAGGCAAGGAAGTAAAGGGCTTTAGAAAATACCAAGGTCTTAATTTACAAGGGATGTTGAAAAAATGAATGGAGTGAGGATTCTCTCCCATAGGAAAGTGGGAAAAGCTATTCTGAAGCCAGGTTATTTGACCAGTAAAATGGCTGGCTCATCCCATGTGGAAGTATTAATGTATATTTTTTTATATGGTGCAGACAAAGGCAGCTCTCATTCGTTCCTCAACAAATTAGGTGAAGAGAGTGAATGGGGTTAGTAGGATAGGTAGAGAATATGGGTTGTATGAACACAATGAATAAAGCACTGCTGAGTAAAGCTGGGAAGCAGGTTTTCAGATGAGTAGTTCATTGACTAAAAATTATCTTTTGGGGCAGGCTGAACACTACTCCCAAAGCCTGCAGGAAGTCCCACTGGAGCACTTGTGGAAGGAATAAAGTGCAGGTATCTTATTTTGCACAGACATATGGGAAGCATTTTAATTCTCCTCCTCTACTCTGCCCTGGTGAGGCCGCATCTCTGAATTACTCCAAGGGCTGGATGAGGAGGAGGAGAGGTGGTGTGTGGAGACCAGGCAAAAAGCCTTTTAAAATGACTTTTGATGTATCTAGCTGTAACTAACTCAGCCCTTGCAGAGCAGAGCAGAACTGGGGTCACACATTACTTCTGGCAGTAAAAAACATCCAAAGTTCAGATACTTTGGTGTAGAATAAACACTAAATGTGACATCAGAAGGGAAATAGCAAGTGAGAAGGATGTGGCTGTCTATAATTAACCTTGTGACACTTAGAATCATAGAATGGTTTGGGCTGGAAAGAACCTTAAAGATCATCCAGTTCCAACCCCCCTGCCATCAGCAGGGACCCCTTCCACTAGACCAGGTTGCTCAAAGCCTCATCCAGCCTGGCCTTCAACACTTCCAGGGAGGAGCAGACACAGCTTCTCTGGGCAACCTGGGACACTGTCTCACCACCCTCACACCAAACAATTTCTTCCTCACATCCCAGCTCCATCTCCCCTCTGCCAGTTTCAAGCCATCAATCCTTGTTCTGTCACTCCCTGCCCTTGGCCAAAGTCCCTCCCCATCCTTCCTGGAGCCCCTTCAGGTACTGGGAGGCCACTGGAAGGTCTCCCTGGAGCCTTCTCTTCTCCAGGCTGAACAGCCCCAACTCTCTCAGCCTGTCCTCACAGCAGAGCTGCTCCAGCCCTCGCATCATCCTCGTGGCCTCCTCTGGACTCATTCTAACTGGTCCATGTCTTTCTTGTGTTGGGGGCTCCAGTACTGGACACAGTACTCCAGGTGGGGCCTTATGAGAGCAGAATAGAGTGGGAGAATCACCTCCCTCAACCTGCTGGCCACTTCTGAACAGCTGATGGTCTGAGATGGCCAGAACTGTTTTTTAACTGATTCAGGATTTTTGTTTTAATGCAGATACAGCCAGATTTTCACCAGACAGCCTCTACATCCTCATCCTGTTTGATCCCATCTTCCACTACCCACGTGACTAACACAGCACTGAGTCTCCTCCTGGTGCAAATCGTAGGTGTGTTATGTGCAGTCCCACTGATGGTCCCAGACAGCACCAAGCAGCAGTAGAACTTAACGTCCCTCAGCACTTCAAAGGCCACGCTGGCACCCTTGGCTCACAGCTGTGAACCAACATGACCAACCCATCGCAAACAAATCCTTTAGATTTTGGTTTCAAGTAGCAACAGGGGTGCAGAGAGGTGTAAATTGTGCCATACATTTTGATGTAGTTCAACCTCCCCTGCTGTGTCATAAACCATCATGCAAACAGGTCCATGAACTGGAGCATTAGACCTGTTAACCCACTTCTACTTCAAGAACCCTACACAAAGTTAAAAGATATTAAGACAGATTAGGGCTGTTAATGGAATTCAATGGTTTTAAGTGTTTCTGTTAAATTATGAAATCCCAGCGGTGAAGCCTAGAAGGTGGGCAGCAAGGATGGGGTGGCCAGTTCCCAACAGCCTGACCACGGTTGTAAGGTCTTTGCAGTCAGGTTGTCCCTGGGTTCACCTGTACTGTGTTGGGCTGTATTTCCTAACCTGATCAGTGGTTCACACCTGCAGAAAAGTCACTAATCACCGTCACCACACCCTGGCAGTGCTCCTGGATCTCTCTCATTACCCTAATTTTCGTGGTGTAATTTTGCTGCTTTCCGTGACTTGCTCCTGATTTATTTCTAGAGTTGTCACCAGTTGCTTTCCAAAGGCCTCTGGCTGTCACAGAGGACTTGCTGGTGGCTGCTGGGGAGCGTGGTGGTGTGAAGGCAGAGATCCTCCACCCTGGCTGCTGGGGGAATCTGGCTTCGGAGGGGCAGCACCCTCCACCACATCACAAGTGAGATGATCATGGGTGTCCCTGTTTCAAGTACTGGGTGGCACCGACCATCACTGGCTGAGCACAGAGAGTTGCCTTCTCCCTTGGGTGCAAGCCCTGGGGGTGGCTCTCGTGCCTCTCTGATTCTCAGCATGCCCTGTGTGTGGGCAAGGGCTCTGCTCGCTGCCAGTGGTGCTCAGCCCAGCCACCAACTCCGAGAGCAGGCTGAAATGCTCCTGCTTTGGGCACCATCTCTGCTGGCTCTGTCCAGGTTTTGCTAGGATAGATTTAATTTTCTTCTCAGTAGCTAGAACAGCGCCGTGTTTTGGTCTCAGTACGGGATTTGTTATGAGAAGAACGTTGATAACATACTGATGTTTTCAGTTGTCTCTGGAAGATGAAGGACTTTCCAACCTCCTCATGTTTTGCTGGTCTGCAGGTGCAAAGGACTAGGCAGGGGGAAGTGTGGAAATTATCAGACCCAAGCTGTCACTTGGATATGCCAACGGGATGTTCCATATTATATAATGTCATGATCAGTACATTAATGATGGCTGACCTGGGAAGCTCTGGGATTCTCTTGAGGATTGCTCTGTCTCTCTCTCTCTCTCTCTCTCTCTTCTGGGACTGTGGTTTCAGTTTTGGGATTGTCTCTGCTCTGGGATCACTGGCTGGGGACAGGTTGGGCATTGGTCAGTGAGCAACTGCACTGTGCATCAGTGTGCATCGGAGGGCTGGAGCAGCTCTGCTGTGAGGACAGGCTGAGAGAGTTAGGGCTGTTCAGCCTGGAGAAGAGAAGGCTCCGGGGAGATCTTATAGCGGCCTCCCAGTACCTGAAGGGGCTACAAGAAAGCTGGGGAAGGACTTTTCATAAGGGCAGTTAATGACAGAACAAGGGGAAATGGGTTTAAGCTGAAAGAGGGGAGGTTTAGATTAGATATTAGGAAGAAGTTCTTCACTGTGAGGGTGGTCAGACACTGGAACAGGTTGCCCAAGGAAGTTGTGGCTGCTCCCTCCCTGGAAGTGTTGAAGGCCAGGTTGGATGAGACTTTGAGCAACGTGGTCTAGTGGAAGGTGTCCCTGCTGATGGCAGGGGGGTTGGGACTGGATGATCTTTAAGGTTCCTTCCAACCCAAACCAGTCTGGGATTCTATGATCACTCATTTGAATATTTCATTATTACTGTTATTATCATTATTTATTTTTTTTTAATCTCAACCCACAAATTTTCACTTTTGCCCTTCTGATTCTCTCCTCTGTCTCATCAGTGGGGTGAGCGAGCAGCTGCATGGTGTTTGGCTGCTGGCCAGGCTAAACCCACCACAGGCTCTAACAGGAATGGCAGTGAGACTTGACCCAGCGCCTTTAAAACTTTCCAGGCTTTGGGTGAGATTTACAGAGCACTGAGCATAGGAAAGTATTTATTGTGGAGCGGAGGCGACGGTGAACCTGGAGAGCGGGGGACACGGGCAGGAAGGCAGCATGATTCATCAGCGAGGAAGAGCAAGACAACTTATCTGCTTTCTGCAATTCCACTTACAGCCAAGAAAAATGAGCCATCGTAACAGAAATTATGTGTGACAGGGAAGGACAAACCGCTCTAATCAAAACAACAGCAGTTCAGATAACTCCTGGAAGAATCCTGCCACGGGCACCCGACTCCATTTCGAGGGTGATATTGGGCTGGGAGGATGCTCCTGGCAGGACAACGAAGCACAGATGCTGCACAGCCTCACCTCCTCGGGGTGGATAAATAAGTACTCAAAGCAAGCGAGGCACCTCCAGAATACTGATTCCCTGGTGCTAACATCTCCTGGCTCCCTGCTACAAAGCCAAGGTAATTTGATTTAAGCCAAAGCATAATAAAGAAATCATAGAATCATAGAATGGTTT
>NW_010332224.1:0-4715 GCF_000700745.2 Antrostomus carolinensis
TGGTCATCCCTGGCAGTTCAACAAACTCTTTAATCTCCAGAAGCTCTCAACAAGGACAAAGACTAGAGAGGGAGGGCATTGCTGCCATCAGTCCTGCCCGCAGGATTCTACCTGGCGTGTGCCTCAGGGCAACAAGCACAGAAGGATTACTTGAGATGGTGGCAGCAGTGAGCCCAGAAAGTAAATAAAAATGAAGATGGGGCAGTTGTTTGATGGCCCATATACAAAATAGGGGATCGAGGACTGGTTTGAAGCTGAGGGTTGTGGGATGAATTGATGTCAAAGCCTTATTACGGTCACATTCCAGCTTGCGATGTATCTGGTTAAGAAGTGGCTTTGGGTTTCACCAGCAACTTATCTTGTTATAGGCTGCTATTGGGCAGTTATTTTGCTTCATCTAGTATGAATTACTGTTAGTTGCTTTAGCTAAAATGCTTAGGCAGATGGAAAGGATGAAGATTCTAGGATCCAATTCAGGGGCTAGAACAAGGGACTGTTTACAGTCAGGCTAGGGACTTGCTTGTGGTGAAGGTGTAGAAGTTAGTCATTGAGTTATTGCTTATGCAGACTAGCTCACAGAAAACTGATGCATATGCATAAATGAAAAGTATAAAACCATGGTTAGCGGCGTGGTGAGCTGAGCCTTGGGCAGAAGTAATTCTCCTATGCCTTCCAGTGCTGTAAATAAAGCTTTGCTCCACTGACTTTGTCCCTGCTAAATTTGTATTAGGTGAGCACATTTCTCACAATCTTAACAAGTGGCATAAACACAGATTTGAGAAAATTTGACAATATAACTTTTTTTTTTTTTTTAAGTATTATGATTAGAGATTAGAAATGACAGCACTGTTCTGTCAAGAGTTCTAGTGAATTACCCGTTATCTTAACTTACCCTATCTTCTGCTCCACATATCACAAAGATATAGAAAGTGGACACATCATGACTTTAAAAAAGAAACCAAGCTGTCATGATGTGGTTTCAGAGATGCCAGGTGTAATGCTTGCCAAAGCCAACATAGACTCTACATCTGAAAGTTATTCCAAGCATGTAGCCAAAGATTCTGCAGAAAGCCAGCTGCTGATTACAAAGCACACCTAGATCTCTAGGCTTCCAGGTTTACATTCCATCCGCTCAACCATGCATACGATATTCAGACCCAAACTAGTTTTATTACAGCTTTGCTTTGGTCTTGGGGTAAAAAAAACCCAAGAAAACAAAAAAAACCCACCCCAAACAATCTTCAGAACCATTCCTTTCCTCTCTGTTCAACTCCATGCATACTTAAAATAGTTTAATTTAGAGGTGCTCATTTCCAAGTGGGGGAAAAAAAACCCCATGCATTAGACAAAATGAATTTTTTGCTGGCTCTGAGTGTTGTTTTTACAATTCGTTTTGGACACTGAGTTCCACACAGATGGCAAAATAATTTCAGTCCTTTAAGAAGCTCATATAATATATCCTAATTACTAGACACAAAATTCATCACACAGTAGCTAGCTGTTCAAAATTCCTAATATAATAAAACATACACCAGTATCTTCCAGCTGAACACTCATTCTGTTTTACCAGGGAGCTCAAAATACCTAAATTAACTTCCTACTCTGCATATTCATGTGACTGAAAATATGTACTTTGACAAAGGGCAGGCTGCAGATGGTTTTATGAAAACTGTTCAGCAAGGCAAGGAGCTGACCAGCCTCTGAAACACACCTTCCTTCAACACTAACATGCCACACCGGTGCATGAACATGTGATGGGTGGGGGTACCCAGTCTGTTCCACAAAACAACCAAAAGCAAAATCCAGGAGCAGTGGTCCCCGCCTGTTGTAGGACATCAGCCAACCTCCCACCAGGGACTGTTAAGAGGAAACTTTCCTTAGGGGACTAGTTATCCAGTAATTGCACATGGCAGAGTTTTCCAACATCCCTCTGAAACAGGGCTAGACTAACCAATAGCTTGATTTGAACTGTCAGCTAGTACACTGACAACACATTAACTATTTTGGCACATACACAGGTGTAACCACTCCATTTACACGAATGCAACATTGCTCTAACACCTGCAGCACCTGCATTTGACAGCTGTTTGCAGATCAGGCCTGTATCTTTTTACTTTTTAATAACGGGTATGATTAACATAGTAGCATACTAGCCAGTTTGAGATTAAAAGAATCCACTAGTAAACTGTATTTTCCTAACCAGCATCTCATTCCACCCAAGAAAGCTTGATTTTGCTATATTGAAAAAAAAAAAAAAAAAAGAGAGAGAGAGAAATGCCACCAGCTTAGTCTGAACATGGGAGAATGTGCAGATTTGAAGGCAGAGGAAGATAAATGCACTCTGCTTCTACAACCAGTCATGACTTCAGTAGAAAAGTTTAACTAAGTTAAGGAAGTTAGAAGGTAGCACTCAAGTACCTTCCATTTCCTTTACTAACTAATGTATAGTCTGAGTTTTGTCATCTTTAAACTGTGTGATGTGTTGTCCAAATATAAACCCAGACAGTTCCTGTGCTACACTGAGCTCCCACTCAAAAGAAGCAAAGCAACAAGTGACATATCTTTAAAACATGTAGGCGGTTCTGCTTATTCCCTGTTCCTCCCTTTCTGCCCCTGCAATGCTCCTCCTACTGCTACTTCCTGCATAAAGACTTCAAAATCCACCTACACTGGCAGTGGATGAGGAGGGGTAACAATGACAATCTCAAGGAAAAGACACAGGGCTCCCAGTACATATTTTCTGCAAGAGAAATGCAAGCCCTTCTGTACTTCATGCATCCTCCAGCCCAGTGCTCTGCCCACCACGCAGGCACCTCATCTTGCACTGTCAAGAAAAGCTCTTTTAGAACAGCTTATAAGGAGGCAGAGGAATGCACCTACTTATAAGTTCTGATGAAAGGGGATTTTTTTTTTTTTTGAAAGATACTTTTCATTGAAGAAAAGAAAACCAGAGGCTACATAGAGTATCATTTCAGATTAACAGAAGTGTCCTGATAAAAGTTACTAACTTGTATTATTTTAGGGCCAAGGAGCCACAGAGCAAGACCTCCACCTGCTCAATGAGTTTCTGCCCAGTTGTCTCTTTTTAATATGTCCCTGGTGTAGGGAGAACTGGATGCATAAGCTCACTCTAGAGGATCTACCACAGCCACAGTAGAGCATCCCCTGTTGCATTACAGCCATAAGGACAATGCCTGTTGCAGAGCCATACAAGGTATCTGCAGCAAAAACCAGGATGGATAGATTTCTCCTTGGGTATGGGGTGGGCTCCCTGTCCTTTCAGGGCTGAGCTCAGAGTTGGGGGGGGCAAGCGGGGGTGGGGAGGAACAAAAAATAAAAACCAGTACCTCAACCAGTACCTCAGCAGAGTGGTACTAACAGCTCCTGCTACATCAAGACTGAAGAACTAAGGAAGCTGCCATGGAGCATGAAAAACACAGTCAGAGGCAGAGTACCCATCTGCTTGATTAGCAGATACTCAGCCTCTGCCTATACTGAGAAAAAAAACCCACACCCCAAGAAGTAGCAGTCCTTCCTTTGGGGAAAAACGCAGCATGAACACATGAACAGAAGAAAAGGAAGGAGGGAAAAGGTCGTATTGGGCAGAAATAACCAAAAAGGAGATTTTTTATCTGCGTACTATTCCAATGCAAGGGTATCACATCTCAGCCTTGACAACTATTGCTTCCTGCTAACTGGAAAATGCAAGTTTACCCCATTCCCTGAGCCTGATAGGAAGTGCTGTCTCACACCCAAGGTGTCTCACCCCTTTCCCTCACACAATACAAGGGGAAAACCACCTCACTAGTTACTCCCAGGATACTAAGCATATTCGGAGCATCAAGCCACAAGGGGTTCCCAGTTTGAGTTGCATTTACTGGCCCTTCTCCATCGATTCATTTCTTCAGTAAAAGTGGGTGCTTTTATGTGACTCTTCAGTTTCTCATGTTAGGTCATCAGAAAGTCAAACAGAAGCAAAGCAGCCGTGCCCTTTCCTGGAGAAAGCCAAAGCCCAAGCCCGAGCCCTGTGGGGAAGCAGGGAGGACCATGAGGAAGAGATGTACTGAACCGGAAGCTTCTTTCCATCATGCCTTGCTGGTTCAGCTTCCACGTGGCTTTTCATTTTAACTTGCTGTCAGGCTGGATGAGGCTTTGAGCAACCTGGTCTAGTGGAAGGTGTCCCTGCTGATGGCAGGGGGATTGGAACTGGATGACCTTTAAGGTCCCTTCCAATCCTAACCATCCTATGATTCTATGAATCCTTCCCTACCTGCAGCATTTGTAACTGAATTACTAACCTACCAAGCTACTCATACCTTAAAACCCTCCAAACCTTCTACTCTTACTTCCTGTAATTCACATATTTCTTCCTATACAGATGAAGAATTACTACCTTGTGGACCTTTATTCACTGATTTCTACTTCCCTCTTTTTATTTCTTTCCTCACCCTCAATAATTCCACTATGCATAAATCAACTTTATTTAGACAAATCAAAGGAGAAAACAGAAAAACAGAAAAAAAAAAAGCCTCTGAAACCTTACTAGTAGGATAGGTTTAGTATTTTTCTTAGTAGTAAACAAAAATATTATTAATTTCACAAAGTAATACTCCTAATAAAAAGATAAAGCTACTTGTGAAGAATCAATTTTAAAGCCATTACAACATCTTCCTTAAAATGAATACTCTAGACCAGGGGTCCTCAAACTTTTTAAA
>NW_010332225.1:0-4705 GCF_000700745.2 Antrostomus carolinensis
TCCTGACCCGGGAGTTAATAGAATGGCTGGGTTTTGAGAGGAACACCTCTTGTTTCACTGTGCTTGTGTGCTGGTTGTTAAGGTCCCCAGAGCTTGGCGTATTGAGAGCGAGTTAGCACAGCTGTGGAATAACCACGGTACTGTGCTTGTAAAGAAGAAAAACAAACAAACAAAAAGCCATCCCCTATCCAAGCATAACTTCAGTCCATTTCATTTACCTTTATGTTTTAAGGCGTGGGCTTGTGCAGGAGGAATGCAATAATAAAAATACAGGTGTTCTTTAAGTGATAGCTTGCTCTCAGGGAGGGCTGAGCAGGGCTGAGCTGTAAGAGAGCTGATTGCTTGCCCACTATAGCGACTTTGGGGCTGGTTCTTCAGTTTTCAAACAGTTCCAGCATCCTAAAAGTCAGATCTTTCCTGGGAGGATAACAACGTGAGATATAAATGCTTGTAAATAAACGCATGACTAAAGCAGAGAATGGCGGAAACAAATTCCAGAGCACTCAAGTTGTTTAAAACCAAAGATTAAATAAAGAACCATTTGTTTCTGTAGGGTGGAAGAGAAAGCTAAAATGATCATGCTGGGTGACTGTCTTTACTGTGTAAAGCTACAAATCACTTAAGTTTTCTTCGGCCACTCTAAGGAGACATAATTTAAGATTGGGAAGAAAATAGAGCGAGGAATAAAAGGGTGATGAGATGTCACTTGGTCACCCAGGATGAAATAAAAAAATTGAAGTGTTTACAACTTTATCTGATCAGCTTCTGCTGATATGGAAACTGTTGACTTTCTGGTTTGTAAAACTGTATACATTTTTAAAAAGATAAGTATCTTGAAAAAAGCTGAAAAATAAGGTGTAGATGCTTTCCTTCAAGGTTGTTTTTGCTCCTGTATATAGAGTAGGTTGCAGATGCTGAAGATAGACTTTTGTCTGCATTGCATGTGGATACTGAAGCTTTTTATTTTGCACTGAACTGGGTCATAATGTAGAATAAATGAAATGGTCAACAGCTTGCAGGTCATGGGTCTAATTGTCAATATCTGAAAGACAAAAAGCCAGCAGTGCAGGTAAGTGAAATGCACTTCACTTTGCCAGGAAAGGGCTGGGCAGGTGTAGCTGAGAAAGTGCACATTTTTTTTTGAGTTTTGTGGGTCTTTTTATTTTTCAGCTGTTCATGTGGCAAATGATTCGTAACAGGGCTAGAGGTACTAGCAGTTGGCATTATATGCACTACTGGCAGAATGATTATCCTCTCTAGGACAGCTGGATTCATCATTTATAGCAGTTAAACATCATCAGTTGCATCTTTAAAGCTGTTGTCCTCATTCTCGAACACTTGTGCAGCCCAAAGGTAACAGGTTACAGAGTGGCATTCCCGCTGCTAGAGGGTAGAGCCAAGGTTTTGGTGTAGGTACCATAGACGTTCCTGACCTTAACTGCTAATAGGAAGTGATGCAAAAGTTAGTTTGCTGTACAAAGGATGATCTCGTGGTGCTACAGGAGATTAAACTGGAATCACGTGCGGCCAATTGATAGTCATCAGTAACAACAGTAACGAGGTTTTGAACAGGGAGAGTATTGCATGGAGCTTCACCTCCCTCTGGTAAAGCAAATAACTTGGGCTTGGGCAGGAAGCTCTTACGTGTAATGGGGATTGAAGTGAGGTTACAGTTCCTTAGTTTTAGGGGTTTGGAGGGTTTGTTTTTTTTTAAGTGGTCATATCTGATATTAAGCTGCTTAATTCTTGCAGAAAAACACACTATTTTTATTGCTTAAGAACAATTTTGCTTCTCACAGGTCTTGACTTATTTTATTTTTTAAACTCAACATAATTTTTTGAAAACACTGAAGCTTTTTCTGGGAGGGGAAAAAGAAACCTTTTTTAGGGTGGATGCGTTTTCTTTCATCAATATGTGTTTGTCAGTAAAGGAAATTGAGTTTGATGCCTGACACAATTTTCTTTTGCTCTAGAAGTGGTATCTTGCTCCTCCTCACGCTCAGGCAATTAACAATGCATGTTGCTTTCAGTGACAAGAGATTCTGTACAGCTTACCAAGATCTAAATTTTATTTGTATTGCAGTTGAATAAATCAGGAATATCTGATTTTTGTGATTAAATGTAGAAGTTGCACTAGAGCAACTGTAATTGACTATGCCATTAAAACCTTTTAGGGGGGCAGAAGTCTGAGGTCTTTTTTTGTTGTTGCTGACTTCAATGTTGTGCTTGGATGACAAATCTAGCCAAGGAGAGAGGCCAACGTTAGAATGAAAGAGGAGGCAGAAGTTATAGATCCATTGGCTTTGTATTTAGAAAGTCTGAAGGTAACTCCTGCTCACAGGTAGCTGAATGGATAGAGCCTGACATAATGTGGCCTTTGGGGCAGGTAGGATTCTGTTTAAACATACTAGGATATTTTTAGGAGCAGGTCTGTGTACTTGTGTTGTTAAGTAAAAGTGGTAAGGGGGGGAGGAAGTGATGTGTGCCATTTTGGTGTGTTGCTGAAGCTTAAATGATGCACAGTCTTGTTGACCTTTGGCCTGTACTGGGTGATGTTACCCCTGCCAGTTTCGTGGTTTGTTTGTAAATAGGAGTATATTCAGCTTCATTTTAGTTGCATATGAACAGAGGGAACAAGCTGTCTCTTTCAAATTTGCAGATTTTTTTCTCTTCAGTAATCTGAACGACTTCTTTTTACTGTTTTCAGCTATTCCCATAGCATTGCTTTAGGCTGCTGTAGCACTATTTGTCTGTTTTCCATGTTACCCCCAGCATCTAGCATAATGTTTAGCTTGAGCCCACGAATGTGGTATAGCTCGATGTTCACTTCAAGCTATGTACTGTTTGCATCTGTGTAAAAGTTCTTTAAGTTGGAAGTAAGGCTTAAACTTTCTGAAATCTTTGAAAACTCACACCTGTGCTGGTTGGGGACTGGTCTTGCTGACTAGTGATATTATGAATGCACAGCCTTTGTTTTGTTTTGTTTGTTTGGGGTTTTTTTGTTCCTTCCCCCCAAAGTCTGTCTCAGAAGAGAGAGGCTGGGGGAAAAAGTCTCATCCACCCATGGTTTAGAGTTGGCCCAACTCTGAGTGTTACAGTTGGCCCAACTTTGAGTAGCTGGAATTATTATTATTAATAATAATAATTCAGCAAAGTTGAGCTGCTTTAGTAAGGGTGTGTGAGATATCTTTAGATGTTTTGAGTGAGGTCCATTTGATTGTGCCAGGTGAGATCAAGATAACGGTCCATTATGAGAAATGTATTGTTAAGTATTGTTAAAGGTGCTTGAAAAAATTTATAGTGTGTAGAAACCGAAATAATGGTGAAGATGCTGTTTTCCCAGGGCTGTAGTAGGAGTACACATCTTAAAAGGTTTCACTACAAGACAGACAGGGCTCTTATGAAGAGCTGGAACAAAATCCTGATGTTCTCATTGTGTTGGTTATGTAGCTTCTTATCATCTGTGTCATGTCAGGTCGAGTTTATTAGATGTCTAGGAGCTTGTGGCTGCAATTAAGGTGGCCTACTGAGACTTCTCTAAAGCCTTTGTTGAGACAGGATGGCACAATCTATTAGATTCTTACTGAACTACAGAGTCATGCAGGATTTGCTGACAGATGTAACAGCAGTCGTACTGATTTGAAACTGCAGTGTGACACAGAGATCATGCTTGGTAAAGCTGAATTAGTTTTGTCCAAGTTAAGAAGAGAAAACAAGTGTCTGCTCCTAGTAGGGAACAACGGACGGGTTTGTATCTGTGATTGCTATGAACTGTGTTGGCCTGGATGCACACAGGTCATCTTTGAGTAGTAATTCACTCTCCTCTTGTGACTCACTCCTTAATTTAGGTGGGTACATAAATGTGGGGTATGTAATCACTATATTCTTTTCCTTTCTACCCTACTGACATGTGCTATTTACATCAATAAGTTACTCTTGTTCCAAAGTTGCCTCAGATATAGGAGAATGGTATATACTACTGAGTTTTAGATAACAAAGTGGTTTTCCATGTATTATAAAAATTAGTGATAGGTGAAAAGATAAATGGACACATGTTTTATGGACTACTGTATTAGAGCACAAAACTAATTTTTTACATTACGTGGTTCTCAAACTGTAATAAAGGATAAGACAGGAGTAAAGTCTAGGCAATTAGTAGCTGATTTCAATGTCTAATGGGATGTAGAACACTAATAGATGCTGTTTCAGTGAGAATAATGGCAGAGATCTTCAGGCAAACCTTGATATCGTGAAGTTATTATTACACACTAGATTGAAATGGCAGCATCTGAGCTTACTGTGATGTTTCAGTTAACAACTGTACTGAGATGCAGACAGCTGATATGTGGTAGTTCAGGCACAGAATTCATGTGACCTTGAATACAGGTAAATCCTTTCCATCATTTATCAGCAGTCCTGGCTAACCAAGGAGGTCCCAGTTGAATGCAGGTTAGCAAATGTGACACCTTTCTACAAGAAGGAACAGAAGGAGGATCCGGAACACTACAGGTCTGTCAGTCTGACCTCGGTGCTGGGGGAGGTTATGGAGCACATCATCCTGAGTACTTCACGTGGCACAGACAGGACAACCAGGCAATCAGGCCTCGTCAGCATGGGTTTATGAAGGGCAGGTCCTGCTTGACTAACCAGATCTCTTTCTATGACACGGTGACTTGCTTAGTGGATGAGGAAAAGGCTGTGGATG
>NW_010332226.1:0-10279 GCF_000700745.2 Antrostomus carolinensis
GGCGGTCTCGCCGGCTCTCCCTCAGCAGCGCTGGCGCGGGGTCGCCTGTCGCTGCCCGGAGGCGGGAGGGGAAGCTCTGGGAGTTGGTGTGCTGGCTTTTTCCGGCTGGACATAGGACTTTATGTGTGGATAATTTACATACTTTTAAAAGTAACCTTTTAAGACGTATTTTGTCTACATGTTAATCTGAAAATACTTATATTTTCATTTTGATACCTACAGTTCTTTATCAAAATTTTAGCCCTTTTTTCATAATGCATTTCAGAACAATTTGAAGGAGGAACATTTTCCTCCCTCGTGATTTGTGAAGAGTTTCAGGGAAGACGCTATGAAATTTTATTTCTGCATTAGCAATTAAAGCAGGCATATGCAATACAATTGCTCATAAACGGGTTTTATACCAAGTTCAGTATTAATCTCTGAGTGTTTTCATTATAAATTGTAGGGGAATGCAATATAAAATTATATAAGCATATAAAATGAACACTTTCAGAAATTCACCGAAGCAATTAATAAGGAATAACCAACAGGTCCACTTTCCAGCTTCATTTGCATTTTTCCATATCAGTATGGAAATGAGAGCATCCAGGAGAGCAGTGCTTCCAGAGAGATCCTTAAAAATTCCAAAGGAAAAGACCAATGGTTATTTACTGTGATGCCAATTCACCTTTTTCAGAAGTGCACTTGAATATGAGATATTCTGTAGCCTATTTGTGAAAAGTAACTAGAAAGAATAAACTAGTTCTCATAATCCAAGTTGGGGAGTGTCATCTA
The DNA here is from genome assembly GCF_000700745.2 of Antrostomus carolinensis. NCBI lineage: Eukaryota > Metazoa > Chordata > Aves > Caprimulgiformes > Caprimulgidae > Antrostomus > Antrostomus carolinensis. The sequence goes on from NW_010332226.1 coordinate 775, forward strand.
TCTAGTACTATTTTCAGTCCTCACTTTCTCTTTGTAAACTCATAAATGCTCAGTTCTCATTCTTGTATATTCTCTGAGCCTACTGGTACACACGCAGGACAGCTCTGGTATTTGACGGTTGAGTACCCCACTGCATGGAGCTGCTGCAGGAACTCATGAAGTTACTCGGGGCGGTACTATTGATGAATACAGAACCATCATGCTCAGTGTCTTAACATGCATTGAAGTAGAAATACCTAGTTGGTGACTTAACAAGCAAGTCCTAAGGATTTGCTTACATGGAAGAACAGCATAGCTGGGTGTAAAGGTTTTCACTATTCTCTCATTCTATGGTTTTAGAAGCATACCTTTTTTATATTGTCAGCTAATAAAGACAAAAGGAACATACAATAAAAAAGGTAATCTTTATTAATGTTGTTTAGCATCAGTTATGGTAATAGTAGCATTTTCCTGCATGCAGTTCACTAATACAGTATTAGTCAATAATTTTAATAATAATTTTAATAAAAGTAATCTATATTTAATTTGCCTCTGTAGGAAACATAAAATGTCCTGATGTGTTAGATTATACAATTTTGCTAATTTCTCTTTGTGAAAAAATATTGTGGACCCAAGATAACATTCTAGTGCAGCATGATTTAAAAAAAAAAATAAAAAATTAACCTGTGAGTAAATATGAGAAAATATTACGGATCCTGTGAAAGAAAGGTGGTATCTGAAAACTTATGATTCAGGCACTGCTTAGACATTCAATTTGAACTTTACACCATTGCCCAACTGCAAAAAAACTTAGAAGCAAATGATGAACTTATTTCGCAGAAAGTATTGACATGTTTGCAAATATTGTAAAAAATAACCTACAGCTATCCATTCTCTTATGTATATCTTGTTCTCTGGAGTTCTTCAGTGAAAAATTGCTATGGACAGAAAGTAACAAAAATGGTGCGACATTAACCTGAAGATAAAATTCAGTTCTTGTTTTATGTACATAATGCTGAAAAGTAAAATAAAATGATTTTTACAGTATTTATATTTGCTTATAAAATTCTAACATTATTTTCAACAAGTTTAGTAGTTTTCACATATCTGTACAATCTGGATATACACTATATGCTCTTCACTGAAAATTCAAAAATGTAAAACAAATAAGCTCCTAAATAGCTGCAAAATATTGCTTAATGGTATGGAGGAATGAGGTCTTGTTGGGTAGTTTATTTCATTTAACTCTGATGTATGGCTTCCCATATTTAAGAATCCTGAACAGTCAAAGGAACAGCAGCATAGGCAATATAAACATGCACTGATAGCATCCAAACTATCTATAATGGTAGATAATACGTAATTTTACCTGTTGAACGCTTGCACACTACACTTATTGTGGTACATATTTGATGCAATAAATGTGCTTAGGTCATTATCTGTTTGCTCAAACATGCACCACGGGTTAAAAATTACTATTTACACAGCAGAGGGCTTTTCATTAACGTGTACAACAACATCAACCTTACTGAGAGCTGAAGATGGCTAAACAATACTGCAGGATAAAGCAGAACAACTTCGTAAAGGGCTCTTTGTAATCAATTTGGAGGGCTGAGGCAAATTCACTTTCTGAAACTTAATGGTCTCTGCAAAAAATAATCCATCTCTACTGTTCTTCTGAGTTATAGGGAACTTTACAGGCATACCAAGACTTGTTTGGGTGTGATACAACATGAATACATTAATTAAGCACCTCAAAATCTGTTATTCCTTTCCGGAAACACTGTGCTAAAAAAAATTGTTGTTCTTGTGACTTAATGTTATTTTCATGCATGATATATAAGTGCAGCATGCCTTCATGCAAATAATTTCTGTGTGTATATTAGTTGTATAATGGAACACCTGGACCTTGTACCTGTAAAGGTGTACTTAATCCCTTTCCCCAACAGAAGCCCCATTTACAAAAATAGTCACATATAATAAACAACATATGAATAAAAATAAGATGAATCCACCAACACATATTTTGTAAAAACATGACGTGTGGCAGTTGAAATGCAAACAGTGGATACAGTTACTGTATTGTTTTATGCTAAACACACAAATACTTGGTTTGCACCCCTTTAACTGGTCCCTACAGTCTGAGTAGCCATTTTTTCTCTCCTCTTCAGCAGTGTCAGCTGGTAGTGAGAACAGTAACCTCCTGTCAAGGTTGTTTCCCCATAACACAGTCACAGTCACTGACAAGGGGTCACTGTCTTTTAATAGGCACTGACCTTTAATGTACAGTATATTTGTAAAAATTGTCAGTTTGGCATAGACCTCCAGCAGGAGTTGACACGAACACATGATCCTTACAGGCTATGAATGATTTTGCACATAGATGGTTTTGCTTGCTATTTGCTTTTATTTCTGAACATCTTTATGTTCCTTTTCATGCTTTTCTTTGACTGGCCTTGTTACACGATCATAAGAAGGCGGACAAACTGCTGTTGATGCAGTTATATCAGTTTTCTCTGTAAATGAGTTTTCATTTAACTTGTCAATAAGGATTTCGTCTTTGATACCCTGACGAGCCCCTCCTTCAGTTTTGTTTTTGTTATAGATAAAGGAAGCTTGTTTTACTGTTCGTTTTAAAAGGTGACGTCTATAAGCCCGTTGAATAATGACAGCAGATACTTCCTCCTGTTTTCGTTTCAATGTGGTTGTAATTGGTTCATAGGAAGCTTTAGAAGGATTGGATGCCATAAACCGATCTTCCATCTGGATTCTGAGAGCATCCATCTCCCCACTTTCCCCCAAAACACGCTTTGTGAAAGCAAACAAGATGTCAAGGCAGTGAATTCTGTCACCGCTTACCATGGGCAGATCCATTGCAATAAGCTGGACTTTGTTTGGTTTGGGTAGATGAAGAGGAGGGTCAAGTGCTGCTGCAAAATCAGACAATTTCTCAAATTTCATGAATTGTGTTGCATCGGGATCAAACTTCTCCCAGACTTCATAGAACATCTCAAAGTCATCCTCACTCAAGGGTTCAGCACTTTCTTCAGTAGCAACACCAAAGTTCTCCAAAATCACAGCAATGTACATGTTCACCACTACCAGAAATGATATGATAATGTAGCTGACAAAGAAGAAAATCCCAACAGAAGGGTTGCCACAGTCGCCTTTCACAGAGCTCCCTGGATGAGCTTTGTTAGGGTCACAGTCTGGCTCCCCACTGTTAAGAATTGGGGCTAGCAAGCCATCCCAGCCAGCAGATGTGGTAATTTGAAACAGGCAGATCATGCTGTTGCCAAACGTTTCGAAGTTGAACATGTCATCTATACCAGCTTCTCTCTTAACATAGGCAAAGTTGGACATGCCAAATATCGCATAGATAAACATGACCAGGAACAGCAGCAGGCCAATGTTGAACAAAGCAGGCAGAGACATCATCAAAGCAAAAAGCAGAGTGCGGATTCCCTTAGCGCCTTTAATGAGACGCAGGATTCGACCGATTCTGGCAAGTCGGATAACTCTGAATAGTGTGGGGGACACAAAATATTTCTCAATCATCTCAGCTAAAAACATACCTAAAACAGAAAAAAATAAAACCAAGATACATTACTACTTAATCTCCATATCATAGTAGAAATTTAGAAAAATAATTTAAAAATTGGTGATTCTATGTAGCAATTAAAGATATTCTGTAGATTGCACTTGCATAATTTCTGTTATGCCAGTTATAGTTAATATTTGCAGGTGCAATAGATGTTGAATGATGATAACATTTTTGATGTTTGGATTAGGTAAGTTATTAAATAGAATTTAAAGTTGCATGACGTAGTTGTAAACCGTGCAATGGCAAAAGCCAATCATATAGCTCTATTCAAGTAAAAGTTGATCTTATATTCATTTTACCCTCTTTTTAGTTTAATAAACAAGACTTACCTACTATTGAGAGAATGACAACGACAAAATCAAAAATGTTCCAGCCTATAGTGAAATAATAATGGCGAAGTGAAATTAATTTCAGGACACATTCTCCAGTGAAAAGGACAATGAACACCAGGTTTATCCAGTATAAAATATTTTCCATTTCTTTACTTTGGTCATCTGTTTCTACCATCATGGTAACCATATTAAGACAAATAAGAATCATGATGCTGATGTCAAATACTTGCTGTGTCACAAAATCAAAGACCATGCCTTGGAATTTGTTCTGAGGAGAAGAGAAAAAAAGAAACATCCAATACAAAATGTAATTGTTTTTCTTTTCCTGTTAGAAGAAAGTAGAAAAATACATACAGTAAAGCCTATGAGACTTCAATAAAAATGTAACTAGGGATCTTAAGTAGAATAATCAAATTAAAGTGAATATAACAGCTTAGTTCAGCCTCATTTGTTTGTATATTCATACATAAAATGGTTGCAAAGGAAGAATAGGTTTTTTATTGTGTTTTCATTTTCCTTTTTTTCTGACTGATACACTAGTTAATAATAATATTCACATGGGCATGTTTCTGCTCCCTATATATCAATAAAAACTGAGCTGTTCGAAAATAGCTATTGGTCTCATGTATATAAATAATTTTACCCCTGGTCTTGGTATAGGTTTTTGTGGTTTTTTGGATCCCAGCTTTTTCATTGCATTGTAGTATTTCTTCTGCTCTTCTGTCATAAATATGTCTTGGCCTCCAAAGTAAAAACATGAAATCAAAACTAGTTATAATCACATTTATATGCAGTGTTGAAAAAACTGTTAAAGACAAATGTTATTTATTTATTTAATGAAAATAAAGAAGACTGAATTCAGAAAAATCTCTTAGCTATCAAATGCAGCTGTCTGCAATCTAAGCATTTAGTCCAGAAGTTCTCTGGACATCCAGTACTGCATCTCACAAAAATCAGTAATGCAGCATTTTCCTACAGTTATTTTCCTTGAACTCCAAGAAATCCTTTTCAATACCTCTTCTCTTTTATAGGAAGAGATACAGGAAACAGCATCCAAGATAAGCTCAAATAGTCTGGGCTGCTCAGTACTGTGACTTCCGAACTGCTATTTTAATGACACAAAGGAAGCAGACAAAGTCAGGTTTTCAGTACATGAACATGTTAGTGCTTTAGTTATCTCCAGTTTAGCAATCACAACATTAGCATTGGGACTCAAAGTCTTCAAGGTTTTTGAGAAGATGGATTATCAGACTTTGGAGAAACTAAGCTGAAAACTGAAGCACTTTTGATACTGTTCACAGCAAAATGCTCGAAGTCTTTTATCTTGATTAGCTTCCATGTTCAATGAAGTTCTGATTTGCAAAAGCTAGAACTGGCCTTTGGAGTCTGCCAGTGAAGATAAAGAGAGAATTATGGGTCTTTCATGGCAACCTAAACAAAATCCAGTGCTCATAGTAACTTTCTTGTAGAGACAGCTTGAATGAAAACCCATCAGACTCCACATGCTTCTTGAAGTAAATTTTTCCTAGATAAAAGATACTTGCATACATCTAATTCCAGAAATGCCTGCGAACACATAGGAGTGGATGCAGCTCTTTGGTGGATGAGTGTTTGGGAAGCTTGAAGACATGGGAATGCATGCACTGTACAATGGACAGGCTCCCTAACCGTATACCTCTAGGCCTCTAGCATGTACAGCTTCCAGAAATCTTACTTAGCATCTCTCACCAGTAACATAAAACCAAAGAAAGTTAGGAAAGAAAATAATTTTAAAGATGGGCATCTGATACACAGACCATACATAACAGTGAGATTATCTACACCTGCACTATGAAACAGTAAAAAAAGGCCCTGAGATAGTTACAAACCACCCTTGTTCTGTATAGTTTCAGATCATTCAGTGCCACAAAATAGAACTTGAATACTTGGGATCATTAAAACAGCATCTGTAGTGGTGTGATGAAATAATGCTTTATTTTTCATAACCAGGGAGCTACTTTTTTTTTGTGTGTGTGTGTGTGTGCGCGCGCTGATAGAATCACTACAAATCAAGAAGGAAAAAAAAATCAAGAAATTATGAGTGCTTTAATGTGGAGGCATAAATCAGTGGTTTGATCATATAAGGAGATTTCATGAAGTTTAGGCATAGTAAAGCAGATGACTTGAGGAAGACTGAACTGGACATAGAAAACAGAAGGGTCTGTCCCATTCACTACAATGTAAAATCTTACGACGTTAACGCATACTACATCTTGTCAAGATCTTGTATCCTAATATACTTCAGCTTTTTCAATTTTGAGCAAACCTTGGGTGTAAATTCCATATATCACGCACCTGCAAAAATGCAATATTTTATAATATGTTTAGAAGAGAAATGAAAAAATACTTATCTTCTTTTTTTGCTGATTGAAGTTATCAATAATGACACCAATGAATAGGTTCAGGGTGAAAAAAGACCCAAAAATTATAAAGATGACAAAATACAAATACATGTACAGGTTGTCTTCATACTTGGGTTGCTGTAGTATCTAAGAAAAAAAAAAAAAAAGCGAAATATAATTCCTAAGATTTAATGTGAAAATTTCAACTGAACAAGCAGCAACCTTGTGCAAAACGTCCTTAATATTTTCTGTTTGGACAACACTCCTGTGACTTACATCAATGTATTTTGTCCGTTCCATCTATTACTGACAGCATCTGGCAGTTTACTTTCAGTGTTCCACAATTTGTTTCAGCAGAATCTTATATTAGTTAATTTAATTTTGTTTCATTCTATTGGATGGACATTAATTGCTTTTGGAAGATACATAAATACACACTTTTTACTAGATAGACCTTAAGAAAAAAAAGATAATTAAAAATATTTGCAATACTTACATCTCTTGAGTCAATAGCTGCATACATAATATCCATCCAGCCTTTAAATGTAGCCTGTAAACAGCACACACCTGTTTAAGTATAGAGCTTGAAGACAATTTATATTATTTCCAGCAACTGAGTACAGCACCAGGAAAAATTAGCATAACATGAGATTTCTAAATACTTTTTTTCTCTTGGCTTTCTTCGCAGCTTCTCATCAGATACACTGCTGCGTATCCCCCTTTTTTGTCTCTACATTAACATTTTAAGCAGTAAGTATAATTAACTTATTTCTAAATAATTATCACAAATGATAGAACGCATTATCATTTTAGTGGTCTAAATGTTCATCAAATCACGTCAACTGCAAAGGCTATGTACAGCTGAGAAACAGCCTTGTGTAACTGAGTTGCCACCAATGAAGACTGATGTATAGTCCCTCCTTCTCAAATCAGGCAGAAAGGTGGCAACCAAAGGAAACAAAAAATTGATCAGCTCAGAAAAGGTATTTTCCTATCAATCCGAATTTTGATTTTTCTCTACTTTGAAAGACTTTACCTGATTTAGTAATTCTATGTTCACTTTAAATATATTGTGTTGTGGTTTACAGAGACTAGATCCCTCAGATATGTCCCGAGATAAACTGGTAAAAGGAGGATGTGTTTTATGTGCATCAAAGATTTAATATGCCTCAGAGGTGGCAGCATTTAGTGAACTTTTATAACTATTGCCTCTGCCCAAAATCTGTAATTTTTTATATTTGATAGTGAGGTATAGACTGTTTAATCTGGGTGTTCAAAACAGAAAGTAATTTTCTCTGTTGTAGCAATTAGTTATCCTTTGACTAGGCAATATCTCCAAGTAAAAATTACTCAGGTTTTAATCCACTTATGCCTAGAATAAAACAAAGAAGTGAGATAGTTCTCTTTCATTTAATCCCTATTATACTTTTGCTAAACAAGGCTGCAGATCATTGTTTCCTTCATATTCCTTGCCACAGAGACCAGCTGCAGAAACAAGTTGGGAATGGAACACACTTCATCCATGATTATTGCTGTATCTCCATCATCTTGAGGTTTCATTTCTAGTGGAAGTTTCAAAAAGGCTTTGCTTTTGCAGCATACAAAGCGGCTGGCATCATCCTGAAGTGAACTTAAAATGAGAAAATAATTATTTTCTTAAAGAAAAAGAGGTCCCTTGCACTTTTGAAACAGTGGAATACTACAAAGACCATGATTATTCTGAGATGCAAATCCAGTATGCAACAACTTTCTCATCTTGAGGCCAGAGAAAAAAATGAAGTTCAGGCAACTTACACTACAATGGTGAAATCAAAATGTAGTATCAGAGGACCAATAAATCAACAGTAAATCTTAAACAAGTCTCAGCCGAAGAATTTAAAGTCCTTGTGGAATATTTGGACTGCAAGGGATTAGAAGAGTTAGAATCAGCTTTGTATATGTAATTTCTAATATATGTTTAACCTGTTCTCAGAGACTTTTAATGATGGACACTCCACAACCTCATAAAAAATATTTATTCCAGCATCTGTCTTTACTGTTTGCAAATATCTAAATCCTTCTGTTGCCATTTAAGACTGTCACTTGTCATAATCATTACATATCAACACAGTACTAATCTTGCTTTTTGCAGCACCTTTTACTTATTTGCAAACTGATTGTTGCTGCCTTTCTTCTTTAGGCTATGATCACTGTTCCTTCAGTCTTTCCATGTAGATCTTGTTTTACAGAACTCTGATCATTCTCATTATTTTCCTCTGAGCTCTCTTCCACTAGTTCATCTCTTGAAATGGTAACCAAAACTGGACTCAGTATTTCAGCTGAGATCTTACAAGGTCTAAATAGGGCAGGATAATTACTTCAAGTCTTACAGGCACTACTTTTGTTTCCATTTTGGTACATCAATTGCATTTTTTGGAATGTCATAACTTAGGCTGAAATCAGCACTTCAACCTGAAACACTAAATGCAAAAAATGGGCATACTTTTACATCAGAAAGATGACGCAAATGATGGAGTGGTTCTTCTGCAAAGTGTGTGCTGTTGCCTCAGATTCATATGATGATCCCTGCATTTCATCCTCCAGACAAGATGGGATTATTGTTTTTTGTAAATTAGTGTACCTTGACTACATGGAAAAAAATAGACTAATTTTAAAATATTAAGCTTCACCATTATCAGTAAAGTAATCCATTATAAAGAGATGGTACCTTTTGGCTAGTGCTAGGAAAAGGATCTGAAGAACTGAGCTGTTGTATGCTTATTCTTAAAAGAATGAGTGTGGAAAAATAAAAAAAATATAACATATTACTATCTTACAGTTTAAAATATCTAAAGTAAAATGTGTGTTTTCCACAATGAGTTTCACAAAACCATAAGATATTACCATTATTGAAGAAATGAAGAAAAAACCAATCCCAATGCCTAAGTAAAATTAAGTAATTTTCATAGTAAAATATGCTCCCTCATCACATTATTTGTTTTACTCTAAACCTCTCCCAAAAATCAGTAGGAATCAATTTATATAATCACCATTATGCAAAACCATTTACTCTAGTTGATAATTTAGCTGTGAGAAAACAGATTCTTAATTCCCAAAGCAGAAGCATCAGTTCAGTAGGAGAACTTGTAATTTTTAAATATGTTACCTGAAAAATAGCAAATAATGGAACTGGAGCTTCAGTTCAAGGCATCATATTTAATGAAAGAGTG
>NW_010332226.1:10290-89971 GCF_000700745.2 Antrostomus carolinensis
AGTGTTATTTCTACTGCACTCAGTACAAGCTTAGGCCTGCTTATGTCAGCCTTAAATTTATCTGCAACATATTCTCTTTGACAGAAATAAGGTATTATTTGGGCATACTGAATAGAAATAACACAGAAATATGACTAAGAGATCAATTTCTTAGTTTTGTTTTTGTATATTCAAATATAAAAATATATTGTATATTCTCAGTGACACTAAATCAGGAATAATTAATTGATTTCAAAGATTACAGTACTGTAACTGAAATCAGCATCTGTTCCAAATGGTTTTTTCCCCAAGGGAATTTGAAAGACACATATCACAGAATCAGAATCACAGAATCACAGAATGTTAGGGATTGGAAGGGACCTGAAAAGATCATCTAGTCCAATCCCCCTGCCAGAGCAGGAACCTAAATGAGATCAAATAGAAAGGCATCAAGGCGGGTTTTGAATGTCTCCAGAGAAGGAGACTCCACAACCTCCCTGGGCAGCCTGTTCCAGTGCTCTGGCACCCTCACTGTAAAGTAGTTTCTTCTGAAGTTTAAGCGGAACCTCCTGTGTTCCAGCTCACACCCATTGCCCCTTGTCCTATTACTGGGCATCACTGAGAAGAACCTGGCTCCATCCTCCTGACATTCGCCCTTTACATATTTATAAACATTAATGAGGTCTCCCCTCAGTCTCCTCTTCTCCAAGCTAAAGAGACCCAGCTCCCTCAGCCTTTCCTCATAAGGGAGATGCTCCACTCCCTTAATCATCTTGGTGGCTCTGTGCTGTGAGTTCACAAAACAAAAATCCCCCAATCTACTTTACAATTGTTAAAAGTACACAGAATTTTTTCCCTGAGAAATAATTTTTAATGTAGTTATAAGTAAGGATGGAGTTTCACCACTCTATTTCTTTATTATTATTCTTTATTTCTCCAGCAGATCTGTCTCTGCTTTGATGCTTTTCTTTAGGGACAGAGAAATACTCAAAGAAGTTCAGACCAAGAAATGAAACAAGAAAATTGACCAATGTGATCTATGCTGGATCACAGAAGAAAAAACTTCTTATAGAGAGAATGTGTACTTATATGACCGATGCCATGAATATTTACACTCCAACTTCAAATTATGTAAAAATTTTGGAAAACAGTCTCTGATAAAAAAAGTCTATAAGACATGGTTCTATCAATGGCACATATTGTTAACCTGTATTTTTCGGGCAGAAAGAATTATAACATTGCTATCAATACTAAGATTTCCACCCACACCTCTCCTCCAAAAGAAAAAAAAATACAATGTACAAACCAAAAATTAGTTTATGTTCTTTTCTTAGGTCCCTCATTCCAGAAATTTTTTCCCCATCATTGCCAAGAAAGAGCTTCTCAGAGTTCTTTTTGCTTAAAAAGCCACTGCCACACATTTCCAATCTATTTTTTGAGTCTAGAAGATTTCTTTCTGAAATGATCCCACTTCTTTTGAGTATTTCTGTGTGAAATATCTATGCTTTTTTCTAAATGACTCTTAAAAAAGAGGGGGTTTTTTTTCTGCCATGAACAGGCCCATATACTACCAGAAAAGGCTTTTCATGATTCAAACCAAAAATTGTTCATGGGACTCATTTATGTCATTTATGTCTTTCCCAGAACAATAAGATCCCTCAGTGCCAGGGTTTGGAGTTCTTTTGGTTTGTTCTCATTTGGATTTTTTTTGACATGAAAATGGTACTACTTCCAGTAGTATTCACTCCAGATAGACAATGTCAGTGATACGGAAAATAAAGATTTATGTTGTATTATCTATAATCCAGAAAAGCTGAAGGGATTTACAATATTCTTCTTTGACTGACTCAAAGGATATGAGTCAGAGGGTAGAATGGAGAATGGAAATGATACCAGATTGTAAAAGGCAGCTTTCCATAGTTAATTTCTAGCTTCCTGAAAAAGGGACCTTGTATTTGTAACTCATGCATTGATACTTATCACTGAGTTTGTCATTAGAAAAATGACATTGACCTCTATGGGGTTATTTTCTCAGATCCCTCACAACTTAAACAAAAGTCTGTGGCTGATGTTGTTAGGGTGGAGAACCAAATGACTTTAGTAGACTTTTTAACTAATCATTAAGATGTTAAAAAAGGCCATTAATGTTCACATTGGGTCCACAGAAAACATTCCACTTGCAACTGTTATTTTTGATTATGATTTTTCAGGCTTAATAACTTATTTTGGGCCAAATGCTCAAGTTTCAATAGCTTTATCTTTGTTTCTGACATAGTAATGAATATGTCTAATTAATTCTTAGTATTTACTCATCTTTACTATTACTGATTAGGAAGGGTAGGGAAATCCAGGGTTATGACATATCTATTAACTTCTCATATTTCTTCTGAACATGATGGCCTTAGAATCCTGTTCTAGGTTCTCATCAAAAGTAGTCCATATGTCAAATAGAAAATCACCTTATAAATATCTTATTTGATTAATAATGTGATAGAAAAATCTCAAACATTTATGAATTGTGGCCTTTCTTGTGTTCTTGAAGGTGAAAAAACCCATAGATTCTGCACATTTTAAAGCACTAGCTGAAAATCAAGCTGAGATTTTGTTTTCCCTGCCCTAGGGCTTTTATCATTCCTTAACTGCAAAATCACTACTAACAGCTTACTTATCAAACCCTAAAAGATGCAAGGCCAAGTGTCTGTTTTGTGGAATGACTGAAGTGCCCCTTTTTTGTCTGGCATGTTGAACAAAAAATCACTTCATGCTTTTACAAGCATTTTAGTAATACAGAAAAAGTAAGTGGTATTGTCACTGACATTCTACTCACACAAAAAAATCATTCAATTAGGCAAGCCTTCGATATCAGTACAAAATCTGTATATTGTAGATACTGCAAAAACAAATTGTTTGTCCTTCTGTAAGAGCTAGGTCCCTCTGTGGTAGGTCTAGATTAATTTTTCCTTTGGAAGCGTGGGAACAATTGGCAAATTTCTCCCAGTTTGCCTCCCAGAACAATCCAATAATTTAAGAATCTAAGTCTTCATGTCAGAAATACTTGTTGTTTCTCAATAAAAAGAAATAAGAATATTCTATTCTAAAAATAGAATAAGCTATGCATATCCAGGACGCTGAAATATGTATGACTGCAGGTAGTTTAGGGAAGGTGATTGTGGCCACAAAGCCAGGAAAAAATATACCTGGTGTTATCCCTGTCCCAGAATAGACTAGGTTACTACTGGAAGAAGAGTTGCAAACCACTTGGAAAGAGTTTTGATGTCTTGTTTCTCCTGAACACGTGCAATAAAGCATTTCGTCACCCCGACCCCAAGGGGTATCCTAGGCCAGCGGATTTCAAAATTACGACAGAGAAAAAAAATAGTTAAAGTCTTTCTATTACCATTCAGTTTTGTTATCAAAATCAAATTGCATTCAACAGTTTATTTCTTTAATACTGCTGATCCCTCTCTGCTTTTTCTTGATGTGACAGTAAAGTAAATAATTAATCATAGTGAAATTTGAATTGTCAGTTATCAGTCACACAGGAGAGATGCTATATTAGCTGGGAGAGGCAGTTCACAATGCTCAGAACTATTGTTTTAGATCCTGTGCAGGACTGTGTCGATACCACCGCATCATGTTGATTATTTGTATTATTGTGATTTCTTATGCTAAAATAAAGGCTAGAAACTTATTTAAAACCTCTAAAAATGAAAACTGAGATTCAGTAGAATTAGATAGTAACCTCAAAAAACCATAGATTGCTGAACGTACAGACCATAGGTTAGAGTCCAGCATTTTCTTGATTAAAGCTGGGCCAGATTGTTAGCTACTTCAAAATACCAGGATAGTTAGTGTTGCAAGGACACAAGTTTTGATAGCGTAGGTATAACCTTATAGTATCTCTCTACATATATTTTGTTCTTTCTTTTCTTCCTTCAGTTTTTGCTAAATAAACTCCTCTAGGTAGGTGCTTATGCACAGAAATAGCAGGGAAAATATTTCATAGATTAAAGTACCTAATGTTATTTTTCTTTTCCTATTTCTCTTCTGAATGAGAAATTGCTTCTTAGATCACATAAGTCTGCACTGGTGGCAGCCACATCACTGAGATGGAATTTCCTACCTGGACTTCTTCTCTGTGACTTAATCACACCAATGCCGATTTTTGATTTTCAGCAACAGTAAAACTGAAAGTATTCAGATAGTTGAATACCATTCCAAGGTGCTTCTAGAAACTTTTAAAGTTAGAAGGGGTTAGAGGACTACGTGAGCTTTAAATAGGAAGAATATAACTTGTTCTGTCAGATGTCCTAAAAAATTCTTTATTCATCTTAATAGGCTCTACTTACTGCTTACTATGAAAAGAGTAATCAATTATCAGTACAGCGGTATTACTAAGTCACAGATAAAAATCATCAGGTAAATATGTTTTCTATCTTTGTTGCTAGAATTTCTTTTCACTATTACATATAAACAGTAAGAGGTATATAAAGAATGATCACTTACTACTTGAAGTAAAGAAAGATACCCAAATCCTACATTATCAAAGTTTACTTTCACGTTTTTCCATCGGGCACTTTGATTGTTTTTTATGAGTTCCTCACACTGACTAAAATTGTTGATTTGGTCGACTTCAAACCTTTCATCAGTTGTGGTGTTAACACAGTAGTAGAACTTCCCAGCAAACAGATTTACTCCCATGATGCTGAAAATTAGCCAGAATATAAGACAAACGAGAAGCACGTTCATGATGGATGGAATTGCTCCTAAAAGGGCATTCACAACCACCTAGTACACAAATACAGGGGGAAAAAGAAAAGAGTGTAAGAATATTTACAGCAATAAAGGTTTGTATAATGTTTTACCAATGCTTCACAAATGCTTGTTCAGAAACTAGTACTATAAATGTTAAAGCAGTACATTAATAACCGTAGCATTACACTGTTCAGTACTTAACATTAGAACATATAATGAAAGAAAAAAAAAGTAAAAAAAATAAAATAATTAAAAGAAAAACAAAAGAGAAGACCTGGTGATAGTAAGATGAAGCCTGACACTGATGTGTTCTATATGAAAAAGATAAACATGTTAAATATAAATAGAGACATAATAGAATTCTAAAAATGCATAAAATTATGGCTTAAAAATGTTTAAAGAAAAATGGCAACCTGTAGATTTGATCAACATAGCTTTGAAATTTAAGCTGAAAACACAAATGCCATGAATCTAGAAACTAAGCTCTGCATTAAAAGGATTATGCAGGAATTAAATACATATCTTTATTGCCTTATTGTTGCATGCAAGATTATAACAAAGATTAATTTCTTTGTATAGAAAAGCAAGACAGTTTTGCAATATGTGTCTACTTGAATCAACATAATTTATTTCAAGCTCCAGTCTTATTGTTTCATGTATTGAGTTTGTCAGTAATACTCTTCATTTATCTAAAGAAGGACATATATCAAGGACATATTTAGGGGGTTTGATTTTGCATTTTAAATTAATTCGGCCAGTTGCCCTCTCAGCCTCTTGCAGGCAAGATGTCAATAATTACTTATGTAGACAAAAAACGTATTTTTTCTGATATATACAGTAATTAATCACGTGTGTCTGTCAGAGCTATCAAAACTTTTGTGCTGTGTGACTGGTAATACCCGGGCAATAATTTCTCCTTGAGTATCCAATACCAGTTCTCATATACAAGTTATATTTTATTTTAAATTTTACCTTTTTTCTCTGTAAAATTTTTAGGACCTTGTAAGAAGGTAAAATAAAACACATAGTAGGGCTCTGATTCTCAGAAATCCAATTCCTACAGTAAGACAAGAAAGCACTGGCATGGATACTTGGGGTGTATTAAGGTGTCTTAGTCCGTCTTTGTTCCCTGCTTTCTAAAATGTAGAGGGATCTTCCCCACTACCAACATAATTCTGAGCAAACTCAGAGCTGCTTAATCTTACTACCTGTATTTCACAGCCTCTTGAAGGCCTTTGGAAGCAGAGTACTGTGGTTGTGCTACTCATCACTCAGCACCCTCCTCCTTCTAAATGTTATGGCAAGGAATTAGGACCTGTTTAGAGATCTTAGGCAGAAATGTTATTTTCAGGGTATATTTTCTTCTCATTTTAAGGACATCCTCCATTGCCAGACAGTAGAAATGGGACCTTTCTGTAACTGAGAGTCATCTCTATCTTTTATAAAAAAAAGAATTTTAAAAAATTTAGCTTTTCTTAGCAGCTTCTATTTTTTGTGATAAATTTAAAGGAAGCATGCTTGCTTCTTGAGATGTCTATTATAGAAAATATGGAGTATCTAGGTGATATGTCCATAAACTAGCCATTTAAAAAAATGCTTAAAAGATCTAACAAGGTCCCAGTAATATTCTGAACATAAGAAGCCGTTTTCAAAGGAGTGAGGGAAATGTTTTTATACTATCCTGGGGGGAGAAGAAATGCATTGCTACTTAGCTTAATGGAACTGAAAACAACATAAAAATTAGGAATGCAACGATCCTGGATTTTATTCCAAATCTGACCTAATCTATGACACTGTATTATGCTATTACTACTTTGAAATTCTAGGTCAGCTAGTGCTTGTCTTATTTTTTTTTTTTCCTTCACCCATAAAATGTTCTGCATGTGCCATACTGACTGAATTCCTCTTTGAATCTTGTTAAAAAACCTGAAAATAAAGATGTCAAGAAAGAAAGATGAGTATTTAGTCCTACAATTTAAATAAATTAAGGTTACCTGTGCTAACATGAGGAATGGTTTTGTATTGAGTGCCTGTAGCAGTAACCTTTTTAACAACCCTGAGATCCATTGGACCACAGCACAGATCCAGAACAGGCAGCAGAATAGTAACAGCTACAGTAATTGTTACAACAATTATGAATTGATAATAGTTGTAGAAAGAAAGATTTCTACAAAATGCAAAGTGTGTCTCTCATTTTTGGATGAACAGGTAATGCAGCCTCACTACTAAGACTGCTGAGAGATCAGCCATATCTTCTTGAATAAGAAGTGAACAGCTTCCAGCAACTGTTCCAACAACAGTTCCAACACCTTATATCATATAGGTCACTGAAAACCCATCAAATGGTAACAATTTTTGGTCACTACTGACCTGGCCTGGATGCGAACTGGTGACCTAGAGATGAAAGGCTCTGTATCTTATTACCAACCCCTTGAGCTATCCAGTCCCCCTGGAAGGTTTTTTAAGAAAAGAAGAAAAGAAAATTAAAACTTTTAGAAGTAGCTTTCTGTTTGCTTTTTGTTTTTGTTCGGTTTTTTATTTTCTTCCCCCCCCACCAGTGTTGGTTTTTGCCCTATCATATTTATAATGTAAAAAGGCATTTTTACATGCTGATCAGATGCTTGGCTGACTAAATTCCACCTTAGTAAGAAGTCTTTTATTTCTTCAACACATACAGTTGGAAGCAATTGCTTTATCAGTGTTTTTCTCTGTTTACTTTTTTGGTATTTGATATGGGAATAGCTGAGGTATATCAGGATAACCAGGACATTAGGTTACATAATATATATCAAAGATAGCACCCATATACACATGACATCTACACACATAAATTACAGTAAATTGAAAAAAAAAGAGAGAACCAATTGAAAAGTGAACTGAATGAAGAAAATAGGTCAATTAGCATTTCTTAATGTGTTAAAAAATTAGTGAATAGAAATTGTCAATCTTGTTGAAAAGGGTCTGCAGTGGGTTAAAAGCATATTGGCAACTACAGATCTTATTTTTGCTCATTCTTCAAACCGAGATCAGATGGATGTGATTCTAAATTTATTTTTCATTTTAAAACGAGCTGTTCCTTTGGGCCTATTCTCTGCTATTCCTTGATACAGAATATAATGACAATAAATTGAAAAAAAGATGTTTGTAGAGTTGTTTGTTTGTTTATTTAAATTACCTATGCATTTCTTCAAGGCTGGGATGTTGTTGGCCAGGCTGACTCCGGTGAGCAAGCTGTAAAAGCCCAAGATGATTCTGCTTGTTCACCTTCCTACAGCTTCAGGTAGGTGGAATAGCAATAAGTGCAAGTGAGAAGCAACATCTGGCATTTACAAAGACAAATGGGCTCTAGACTATTTTATTTCTCAGTTGATATTAATCCAGGAAAAAAAAAAAAACAAAAAACCAAAAACCCACCATTGTAGGAAACCATGTCTCCTCTAGAAGAAAGCAATATTTCATATATATACACACAACTTTTTAATGTTTACATTTTCATAACATTTATCTTCCTGCATCAGATATATACGTAAGATAAAAGAATTACTGCAATGCTAATTGTCTGTCTTATCTTCTGGCTGATATGACATTATGTCAATACAAATTAGTAGTCCAGTTGGTTTTTGTTGTTGCTATTTGTATGGTTTTTTGGACAGATGTCCAAACAAGAGAGAAAAATGGAACTGAAAAAAAAAAAAAAAAAAGTTTTGCTCCTAGACATGTTCGTATGTATAGAATGAGGACTGTGCAAAATACCAGCTTATCCCTGCCATATGAGTAGAATATAAGGAAGCTTAACTAGATTCAGCCTTGCTGTGGGACACATATCTGAAACAAATAGTGAGATATAAATGTATAATAGTTCTCACAGAAAAATAGCTTCAGTAGATCCTGGCAGATCAGCAGCCACAGGCATTCCAGGAATTCCTACACTGGACCTGACTAATGGATAAATAAGAGCCTCCTGAAATCTGTAAACAAACCAGGAACAATCTTCAGTAATACTTAGACATTTTTTCCATAACTTTTGCAGCTTCTATGAAGAAGTTCCAAATTCTGTCCCTGGTGCAAATTAGGAGGAATTTACCATCTTTGAGATGGAAAGAAAGATTATAGGATAATGTCTGGAACATTCTTCCTAGTCAAAATGACAAAATACTTTATTTGCCTCCACTTTGGAAGCTGTCAACTTCCTAATTGTAGGCTTAAACAGAAAAAGTTTCCCAAAGATTTGATGTGCCAGATCTCATATCAGAGTCCTCTGAAGGAGTCTATCAAAGACTGTAGAGATTATTTAACTGTTATTTCTTATTTTTTTCTGCATGTACATTCTGACATAAGATTCACATGCACAAGCACAGGAAGCCAAATAATTTTTACTTCTTTTACTACTACAAATATTTTACTTAAAATAAATTTTACTTTACCAGGACCTTTATGGATGAAATCAAACCATATATTCTATGCATGCTATATGGCCCTAACAACCATAGGACATATTCCTACTATATTCAATTCCCTGATAGCTGGGAAAGCCTGAGAAAGCCTCCAAGGAAGAGGAACAAATTGTGGGCTTGAATACACAGATCCAAAAATTTGCATAGTTTCTTTCTCTTTAAGTTGACTATCTGTACAGTCACAAAGTCTTAGACTTCAGATGGTGCTTGTTACAAAAAGCCATTTATCTCTGTTTTAGTACTACAGAAATTGAAGAGCCAGTTGTTCAAAGACAGCAGCATGCAGAGGAAGTTTGACAATAGCATACATATCATAGGCCACATTAGAGCAAAATAGGAAAATTAATTCCTGACTCAAACAAAACACTGACACTGCCTGGTGCAGGATTTGAGAGTAAGCTATGAGTATTGCCTTGTCTTGAACAAATATGAGGTAAGAACATCTGCCATAAGATCATGAATCTCCCCTGCTCAACTGGCCAAAGTCTAGATGTAGACAAAGCTGCCAGAGAGCATTTGCACTAAAGATGGGATTGAGCAAATAGCTATTGATTTAGATTCTTGGTGCACCATATAGGTAAGATTGCTGGAATGAGCAGGTAGGTATGCTGTGAGTGGACAGGAACAGAGGCTCAGGTGACATAAATGATCTGAGTTTAGCATGTTCTCATGAGGAAGGACTTTGAGAACATCACACAAGGAAGGCTAGAAGATGCAGAAACCACGCTGATTTGAGCAGGTTGAGGGTATCAGGTAACAGACAGGGGTATTGTGCCTTAAACTATGAAAGAGTTGAGGCAAGAGAGGAAAAGACATAAGCAACACAGTAACTTCCCAAGTCAGGGGATCAACAGAGCATCTGAAGGAGACCATGAAGAAAACCCATACCTAAATAAAAAGATCAGCATTATCTGATAGTCCAAGGCAAGGAATCACAGAATGGTAGGGGTTGGAAGGAGCCTCAGGCTCCCTACACAGCCAAAGCAGGCTCCCTACACCAGGTTGCACAGGACTGCATCCAGGCGGATTTTGAACGTCTCCAGAGATGGAGACTCCACAACATCTCTGGGCAGCCTATTCCAGTGCTCCGTCACCCTTACAGTAAAGAAGTTTTTCCTTAAGTTTGTCTGGAACTTTCAGTGTTCCAGTTTTTGCCCATTGCCCCTTGTCCTGTCAGTGGGTACTACTGAAAAGAGCCTGGCCCCATCCGTTTGGCCCCCACAGTTTAGGTATTTATAGACATTGATAAGGTCCCTTCTCAGTCTTCTCCAGGCTGAAGAGTCCCAGCTCTCTCAGCCTTTCCTCATACAGGAGATGCTCCAGGCCCCTAATCGTCTTTGTGGCCCTTCGCTGGAATCTCTCTAGGAGATCCCTGTCTTTCTTGAGCTGGGGAGCCCAGAACTGGACACAGTACTCCAGATGTGGCCTCACCAGGGCAGAATAGAGAGGGAGGAGAACCTCCCTCGACCTGCTGGCCACGCTCTTTTTAATGCCGCCCAGGATACTGTTGGCCTTCCTGGCCACAAGGGCACACTGCTGTTTACCAAGACACCCAAGTCCTTTTCCACAGAGCTCCTCTCCAGCAGGTCAGCCCCTAACCTGTACTGGTGCCTGTGGTTATTCCTCCCCAGGTGAAGGACTCTACATTTGCTCTTGTTGAACCTCATCAGGTTCCTTTCCGACCAACTCTCCACCATTTCCAGGTCTCACTGGATGGCAGCACAGCCTTCTGGTATGTCAGCCACTCCTCTCAGCTTTGTATCATCAGCAAACTTGCTGAGGATGGACTCTACCCCTACATGTAGGTCATTGATGAAGATATTAAACAAGACCAGACCCAGTACCAACTCCTGGGGAACACCACTAGTTACAAGCCTCCAACTAGATTCTACACCACTGATCGCAACCCTTTGAGCTCTGCAAGTAAGCCAGTTCTCAGTCCACCTCACTGTCCACTCATCTATCCCATACCTTCTAAGCTTTGCTACAGGGATGTTGTGGGAGACAGAATCAAAAGCCTTGCTGAAATCAAGGTAGACAACATCCACTGCTCTCCCTGCATCTACTACTCCTGATAACCTTCTTTTCTTCCAATTGCTTAGAGATGGTATCAAGAATAAGTTGCTCCATCAACTTCCAAGGGACAGAGATGAGGCTGACTAGCCTGTAGTTCCTGGGTCCTCCTTCTTGCCCTTTTCGAAGGCTGGAGTGACATTTGCTATCATCCAGTGTTCGGGCACCTCTCCCATTCTCCAAGACCTTTTGAAGATGATAGCAATTTAGCAATCAATTCCACTAGCTCCTTCAGCACTCATGGGTGCATCCCATCAGGGCCCATGGGTGTGTGTGTATTGATTTTGTTTAGACTACCTCTGATCAGTTCCTCCTCGACCAAGTGGCAATCTTCCTCTCTCCAGACTCTCTCTCTGATCTCTAGTGCCTGGGATTCCTGAGGGGCAGTTTTAGCTGTGAAGACTGAAGCAAAGAAGGCGTTCAGTATCTCTGCCTTCTCAGAATCCCCTGTTACCAGGGCACCCGCCTCATTCAACAGCAGGCCTACATTTTCCCTAGTATTCCTTTTGCTATTGATATACTTAAAAAAGCTTTTTTTGTTGTCCTTTACCTCCTTTGCCAGATTTAGTTGCAAGTGGGCCTTAGCCTTTTTTCTGACCAAATAATAACAAAAATGCTGTAATAATGTCTTCTTGTTCTCCCTGGTACTAAACAGATTATGAAAACTGCCTTTCTCTGAAGTTAGAGCAGCCATTTAAAAATAAAACTGAAGTCTTACAGATGCTTATTCTTAATTCAGGATCACTACAAAGTAGCAAATAGAAAGTATGTAAAAGTAAATTATGATTGGGAGACTATAATATTATTTCAATCAAGGAAAAAAACACAAAAGGTTGTTTCACGAAAGAAATTAATGCATTTTGTCAAGAGTATTAGAACCAGCATGAGAAACACCTCACATGTGAAACAATTGAAAAAATTTGAGTACTTATGACAAAGTTTTCAATTTTTGAGTAAAATTAAGACTGCATTTGGAATACAGGGTGAAGATTATTAGAAAACTACCATTTCAATCAGCAATTGTAAAGAAAAATTGGATTTAACTGAGAGTATGCAAGGCGAAGACAGGCAGATAGAATCAGAGACCTGATAAGGAGGTACAACTAAATCTTAATCTTAACAGTAATGAACAAATAAAATTGAAACAAGAGATAAAAGATCTCAGGAAAAGAAAATAACTCCCTTTAACAATTGCATTCTTTTCTATTTTTCCTTAGTTGTTACTGTAGAAGTGCATTTGACTGAAGAATGCTTCTGATAGAGAATTTTATCTTCAAAGAAGGCAAAACATCCTCAAACACTTAATGCACAAACTATTTTAATAACACTGTGCTGGAAAAATTTCATGCTATTGGGTGGTGTGTTTATGTCTTGGAGTGCTAGAACTGTTAGCAGGGAGGTTCAACTATGATCTCAGGAGGTCCCTACTAACCTCAGTGATTCTGCAGTTCTGTACTGGCTTTTATAAGAAAATTTAACTTGGCTAAAGTAGCAACAGAAGCATTTCTTATTCATGTAACAATCTATTAAAAGTAAGCTACACTGTTGGATTTAACAAAACACTGGAGTTCCCAGAGCAGCTTTGATTCTGTTTCTCACCAGAACTCAAGTATAGACAAAATACTTTTGAAGACAACATAGAAGAAAAGAAATAATGTAACATACTGTATGATGAAATACAACCATTATCTGCCAAGCAATAAATCATATGGCTGCATTTGTTTGAGAAGACCTGGTAAATATTGTAAATACACACAAGCAAGAAACCAGAGCAATTATTTGATGTGGAAACAGTATCTTTGAATTTCACCGGATGCAGTGAAAAAAACATAACTTTTAATTCTTCCTGTTGCAAAAATGACATGTTATGGACCTTTATGTGTTCTTTAATATTTTTAATTAAAATGTAAACTATATTATGTATCTTATTCAAATATCATTAAATTTTTATGCTAAAAGTAAGGATTTTCTTCAAGATACAACATACACAAATCCAGACAAAAATCATACCAGTTTCAGTTATAAAAGAAATTCCTTCAGAAGGTCTCTCTTAGTTGTAGAATTACAGTCTAAATAAAATCTCAAAATATTAAGATATTTCCTGTATGTTTTATGAACATATATATAGAGAGAGTCTTCTCATATCGAAGTTAGTAATTTTTTAAATTGTCTTTCAGGAGACATTACACTTTTAATAGACTTTCCTTAAAACTCAAAGTTAATTAATAAGATCCTAGTCCTCAAAAAATCCTTCAAAGTGCATAATCTTTTGATCAAAGAATATATTCCTCTATATTTAAGAGAAACTTGCAGAAGAGAGTGAATACATTTTCTTCAGAGTGAATACATAATTTTTAACTGTGATATAAGATGCTAAATTTACAATGAATGCTGTTTATGTTGATACATCATTTACTCAGAAGCTATTAAAAAACCTTGCACTAATGATACCCTTATACAGTTGCTGCTTGCAAGGTTGGTAGTCTAAAGACTTGATTTTTCTAAGGATGTGAGAGTGAATGCAAATCTTTTTATATCACTGACATATGTTTTCTGCAGGACATTTCTAAACGCCAAGAAAGATACTGCAAAAATAATACTGCTGTTGGTATTTAAAAAAAAAAAAAAAATTACAAAAACCAGTTTCCAACACAGGCCAAAGAAGAGTGAATTCAGATTCTAAAAAAGGGCTATATGTTACATAGTGTCTTGTGTTACCTATATACACTTGGAGTGATTTACTTAATGTAACATAGGGGTTTAAAAATTATGCAAAAATTTAAAATGAGATAAACATCTAAAGTTGTAACTATTCAGATCATAGTCTATTGGTGTGCGCTTAATGTACTACAGGTAATATTCAAAACTTTCTATGTGATTTTTCTGAATGTATGTAGCTATAAATTGAATAATGGAGTAAAACACAGACCTTTCCAAAACATTGCAAAAGCTAAATTCAAATTTTTAAAGCCATTTTTTATCTCAGTTTAAAAAGCATCTAAAAGTCTAAAAATAGCTGAGGTATTTTTCTCTTGCAAAAAGAACTCAGATAAATCTAAATAGCAATTCTGATTTTCGCAATAGTTTTCATGTTATTTCTGTAACATCAAAAATTCTAAAAGATTATTTCCAAAGATTTTAAGCAATTAAGAAGGGGGTGTAGGGTGAATATATATAATCTACTTTTGCTCCTACTGGATTCTCAGATAAGATTGTCTTTCCTTCTAACCCTTAATAAAAATGTAGTGATTAGTCACCCTGTAATCATTAAGGGTAGAAAAGGGGGAAATAGTGTACCCATAATACAGATAAGGGGAGGAACCAGTGGTCCACCCCATCCAAGCTGAAGAAAGGTTATCCTATATGAAATAGAAATATATAGCCTGTTATTAGTTGTGAATCTGTAATGACAGACACTTGATGTTATGTTTTATAACTCAATTGTATGAGAAATGTTTCTTTCCTACTAATGAAGTTTGGAGTAGTCTTGAAAATATCTCATTATCACTTTCCTGGTAAGGGAATCTAAGGAATAGCCATCAAATTTTAGAGGATATTTAGGACATCAAATACTCTAATTTAGTTTTACAAGTTATGAAATTGGACTGGAAATTTGAAATATAGTAAATGTTTAAAGCCATCAGCCAGAAATATGCATAAGGCATGCAAAACTGAAAGTGCAAGTGGATTTCAGATTGTTTGCTGCCTTCTACTATTTCTCTAATAAATAAATCAAGCATGGCATGACATGCTTTACTTTGTGAAATTAGACACAAATGCATGCTTTATTGTCACTTAATTCTCTAACTCAGCAAAGCAATGTATACTCAGTATTCTACGTTTACAAGTAGCATACCAATTCAGAGCTAGCGCAAAAGCATTATATTGCAAGTACTAAAAAGCTAAACAAAAAGCAATGGGTATATTCACATCTCAGTCTGCAGATACTTCTGCTCAGTACATACACTAATTGAGATGAGAATATAAACCCTGAGACAGAAATTTAAATTAAATTAAAGCAATTCTTTACTTTGCCTTCCAGCATCTGGGTGGAGTTGGTTTTGAGATTCACTATAGAAAGCAGTAAAATTTCTCAGAATTCAGTATACTAGTAGATATTTTAAATGCCTTTAAAATGGCAAAACTCACTTCTGTGTTCAAGGCAAGCACAGGCTATGGAGCACTTGTACACTGTTCTGGTGCAAGTAATTCGTATATCTTATATTCATACTGGAAATAAAATTTATCTTATTTATGAAACAGCGCAATTACAAAATTGAGTTGTAACCACAGAGTATAACTGTAGACTTATAAGAATATAACTTAAAAAGTGAAACATTTCGTATTTAGAGGTAACAGAATAGTTATCAGTATTTGCTGACTATGTAAAGTGCTGTATTCTTCCAATTCACCAGAATGGTAAATGTATTTAAGAAAAAGATTGATTTCAAGTAGCTGAGAACTTAGCAGATTGTTTTTTTCAGAGCTTTTTACATACAGGGATTTTTGTGGAATACATATGATCTCTTACATATTCAAGACAAAATTTGCACAGTTTTGAGAATGGGGGTAAGCATTAAAATTCTAAATACATGCTGAATAAAAACTCAGATTATTTTGTCACATTTCAGTGTGGGTGTAGGCAATATAAGAAATCAAAGCGGGCTGATTTATTTTGACTTTCTGTTGGCAGATAAAATAATGTGTTTTTATGAATTTTTATGAAATGAACTCAGTTTCTGAGAAGACTGTAATTTCACTATAGTCTTATCATGAGCTGGTCAATTATTTCTCATTTGAATCTTTTTACTGTTCATGAGTCATCCATAAGGTAATGCTCATCTTTCAATGAGCTGCTGTGAATACTTGCCAAGTGCTTTGGAAAAAACATTTTCAGAAGTACATATAACTAATAGTAAATATAAGGCCTCTACAGTTGGCCAGTCAAATTTGCTAGGTGACTGGAAAATTGATTATCATTAATATTGAAGGACAGAGCTGAAACCTTTTTTGCTTTTCGGTTGTCTGCGATTCCTACACAGCAAATTGCTTGTGAATTATTCACGTTGTGTACTTGAAATTCTATCATATGATTGGGCTTCTGGCATAGTTTCATAGTTATTCAGTGAGAAATAAGGGGGAGCAGTAAATAGATTTCAAGTAACAGGTACTTTGAGCATCAATATCCTCAATCTTTTAAACGGAAATTTTTCTAAGGCAATTATGTAAGGATACAGAAAAATGGAATAAAACATTTGGCAATCAATTTTGACATTATCTTTCTAGAAATTATCTGTTTTTTCCAACCTAATTTTTAAGAGCTGCATTTCTTGTCACTGTGTAACTTCTATACTGGTCTCCCAGTCCTCCTGCACCTGAACAGAACAGTATTGAAAAAGTAAAGCTGCCAGCAATTTCCCGACATTCCTCTGCACAAAATCACATCTATCTGAATGTTCAGGAACAGTAAGTACAATGAAAGGCAAAGAGAAAATAGCAAAGTCAAATAGTCATTCCAAACTTAAACGAAAATTTGTACATTCTGTAGTACTTGACCAGCTCTTACCCTGCTGAATATCAATTCATGAATTTCAAATGTGAGAAAACTGTTAAAAGTCAATTTGCTGTATGAAACTTAAATTTATTAATCTAATAATCATTGGTTAGCAATATTTTTTTTCTGATGCATTCTGAAGTAGAGATATGTAGAATATAATTTAAGGAACAGAATTCTAAGCCTCAATTTGACTTGATTAAGCTTAGATTAGTATCTAAAAGTTGTTCAGATAGTATATTGCAGGCTATTCCACTGGTTTATAATTGACTTGAAATTCATTAGTGGATTGTTTCTTCTTATGTTTCCATGAAGTAGCAAAAAAGCATTCTCTTAAAACATATTTCAATGACATGCATAATAGAGTTAGTTTGTATTCAGTGGCTTTAAGGAACAGAAGGTATAAACAAATGAAAAAGTAAGTTAAAATGCTTTCTCGAGTGAGATGAATAGTAAGCAGAGCCTCTAAGTTACTCAGAATAAGTTAAAAATAACCTTATATACATTGTATTGAATATTGAATAGAGATTTGTTGAAAAAAGAAAAGCATTTATCTTACAAAAAGAATAATTTCATAGATAAATCAAATAACTTGATTTGTTTTTAAAGTCAGCCAAACTCAGAAACAGATTTAAACCACTAGTGGGTATGAATGTATCTCTAGTACCATCTAGTAAAATTCAGTGGGGTTAGACCAAAGGTGGTTTATAAAATATAAAGAAAAATGAAGGATTTCAACTGGCAAAAGAAAATATCTTTATTAATGAATGCTAAATTAGATTTCTGTAAAAATATTTTAATATGCTTATCAGTAAAAATAATAAAATATTGTTACATTTTATTAATAATTAATCATTTGTTAAGAGAATTCATAGTTGGCAATTTCAAAGCATTGTATGGAAAACTCCTGAGATTGGCTAGAAAGTAAAGTAACCTTAATGAATGTAACTTCTATGTGATACTGCATATGGTGAATCGATGAAGCTTTTTGCTTATCTGTCCATAAAAGATATGCAATAGATAAAAAGATAGTGCAGCCTTTCTGCATGGACTTGTCATTCCTTATTCTGCATGCATGGATTCCTTCTATGCATGCATATTTTCAGATTCTTTCATGTTGTCTTACCCTCATGCCTTCAAATCGTGACAAAGCTCTTAATGGTCTCAAAGCTCTTAGTGTTCTAAGGGACTTAATGGCACCAAGTTCAGAATAACCCAATGCATTTGCTGTTAAGCTAACCAAAGAGACCTATATGAAAACAGGAAATTAAAAATTATTATATTGTACATGCTGCTTTACATACCATAGACGCGAAATATAAACTTCTTTAGAAGAATCTAATTTTGGATTGTTTTCTTTGGGAATAATAATGTTCTGTTTTTTGTTTTTTTGTTTTTTAAAGTGATATGACAGAAGAGTAAGATAGGTAAATAAACAAAAATATCAAAAGGTAACAAGTAATACTACTCAATTTCATATTTCGCTAGTGATGTGAGGGCATTTAAAACTACAAAAAACAAATTAAATTAAACTCTCCTTTTTACCAATTTAGGTATTGCTCTCACTTTTTCTTTGCTTTACAATGCTGTCGGGATCAGTAATTATAGTTGATAATGGCCATTTGATTGCCCACAACTGAAAGGGAAATGATTGAAGCCTGTTTTGAATTAACAGATGGGTCACAGAGCAACATTGCTCCTCTGGAAATTGGTAGAAAGGATTAATTTTTCTATATTCAGTTATGCTGACTAATCCTTTTGCCTGACTTCTGAATTTATGTGCTATACAGGCTGACATTAACCTGGGTTATGCTGTTTCTTAAAGACCTTATAAGAGGCCGCAGAACTCCACAGACCTTTATATACTCTTTGTCCCTACATTACCTCAGTGATAAATACCATATTCTCTACATTTGCTATGGCTCTTTTCTTTCCATCCCCTAAATGCACTTTCATTATGCTGTTCTGATTCCTTAACTATTTATTGAGCCAAAAATAGCATAATGGGCTTAGGTACTCTTTCATTATAAAGAACAATGCATCAGGTAAAGAGAACTCTAGGACAGTGCTCTTTATGAACCATATTTAAAAACAAGCATTATATGTGAAATCTTTAGCTTTTAAAAGTTAATAGCTTTTCTTTACTTGTCAATCCTGAGCTCTAGCAACCCACAAAACTAGGTTCCTCTGAAATCTGAATTTCTTTCTCAAGTACATTCATCATACTACTGGAAACTTTCAAGATTTCAAGACTGCCATAGTCTAAAGCCAAATTAAATAAAATATCCAGGTGTGCAAATCCAAGATTTAATCATGAGCTTATTCAGACACTTGAATATGTGTCATACCTTTATACAAATAAATATTTAAATTTTCACATCAAATAAATCAAAAAGGTTATAGGCACCAGTCACAAAATAAAGCTTGAGAAAATGAACTGCTTTGATTAGCCCTTGTATGCTGGAAACAAATTCAGAAACTGTTCTATTTTCAGCAATTCTTTGAGCCAATAACTGCTATTGAAGTTCACCTTTTACCTATTCAGTGTTTGTTTCTAAGTCAATGAAATCCGGACAAAATGCATCATAATTTTAAAAGTGAACTTGTTTAATATATGTTTTTCCAATAAGTTTAACTAAAAATTTCTTAATTTCTTAAAAATGTAGTGACTGGTTGTGGTTTTGTAACTATGTAAAACATAGTATTTTAGTTTCACACAGAATGTCATAAACTGCAGAAACAGTATGCATTTCTGCATGTTAGAGATTTCCTCAAGCTAGTATACTTAGGAAATTGCTTCTTAAATTCTCCATAATTGTATCTATGCATCAAGAAATGGTTTCCCCCTTTTCACAGCACAGAACAATAGAGTTCTAACTATGAGATAACCTTTGCAGAGGAAAGATTATTGAGCCTGGTTTCAAACACGGTTGTGAAGACTCCAAGTTCAATAATATTTATTGGACTTTAATACTAAGTAAGCCACACTACCAATGATACAGGTACATCTTGCATTCCTTGTAAAACCCTAATTCAGCCATATGTCGAAATTTGTGGACATGATGTTCATTTTCTTGCCAGAGGAGTTTTAATTCAGATGTGTGTCTGATGTCTGGTGGACCAGACACCCATTGAAATGCTTGGGTGCAACTTAGACCACAGCGGGGGTGAAGGTGGGTCTGAAGGTGGGAATGAGCAGTCAAGGGCAGAATCAAAGATAACATGACCTCTTTCAACAGCAGTGTTGGGAGAAACCCTTTAACTGCTTCTGGGGCTAACATGTGAAGTTTGTCTGTTAGCAGGAGAACTTCCAGTCTTTCTTAACTCTGTGGTATAGGAAGGCAGTGTTGTAAGTGTAAAGTGAAGGTGTAAGTATAATGCATAAAGAGAAATACAGAATTTTTTCCATCTACTTTACTTTTTAAATTGAGAAGTAAACTAGTTGGTATACATAGATATTATGGGTTTAGAGCAAGCAATTAAAAAAACCAAAACCAGATAGAATAAATAAAATAACACCTAGGAAATATACTACATACATCGACAATCAGGAAGTCCAGCCAGCACCAGGCATTAGTAAAGTATGTTTGATAGCCATAGGCCACCCACTTCAGCAGCATTTCCAGAATGAAAATGTAAGTGAAGACCTTGTCAGCATATTCCAGCATGGTCTTGATAGTTTTACGCTGTTCAATATATATGTCTTCAAAAGCCTGTGAGTAAAAACATTCAAACATATTTGTTATTCACTTTTGTTGCTGCACATACTTCAGGTTGTAACAAAACAACAACAAAAAAGCAACAAAAAAGGAAACAATATTTCTTCAAGAAAAGTCATGGGAATGTCGCTTTCATCTAATGTTTCTGCTAACTCAGTATATACCCGTTTTTCTCTTATAGAACTATATTTTCTGGCTCACATGAGGGAGAAGCAGATAGTACACAGCAATCATCCAATTGGTCAGAGATTTTTGTTTGTTCATTTATTGCCGATTGTCAATTATTCTTCTCAGATAATTTTCAGTACTCACAAATAGCATTGATTCTGCAGAGTGCTGTGCTTGCACTGAATTCTACTAAGATCATTTGGTTTGTATACAGGTCCATCCATTTTCAAAATCCAGGGCCATAGCTGTAAAATTTTCAGGGCAATGACAATATAATTGACCTTTTGTTTTTAAGTCCTGTTGTTTTTTGAAAATTTTAAGTAATAAATCATAAAACAAGGTCTTAATTTCTTAAAAAAAAATAAATATCTAAATTAAATACCTGCTTTACTGTATGATTCACATTTTATGAGATACATAAAATTTCTGAGATCCTTGCAATGTTATTTACACTTTTTGTGTTTTCATTTTTAGACATTTGAAAAAACTTCTAGCTTCAGAAATTATTCCTATCCTACAAGAAATTTTCCCTTTAATTGCTTTTAAATTTTAATTATGCTATTATTTCTTATGGAGAATAATTGATTTTATTGGATTGAAATAACTGGAATGACCTGCTAGCTTGCAAATATTTGGATATTCATTGATATTAAAACTCATTTTTACTCAGCCTGCTTTTCACAGAAACACAGAATGGTAGGGGTTAGAAGGGACCTCTGAAGATGATCTAGTCCAACTCTGCTGCTAGAGCAGGATCACATAGAGTAGATTACACAGGAACACATCCAGGCTGGTTTTGAATGTCTCCAGAGACAGACTCCACAGCCTCTCTGAGAAGCCTGTTCCAGTGCTCTGATGCCCTCACCATAAAGAATTATTTCCTTATGTTTAGGTTGAACCTCCTGTTTTCCACTTCAGGTCAATATGTATCCAGGCTCACCTTTATTTAACAGTTCATCTCCACTTTCTTTATTCTTTGTCACTATTTGCATTTGTGAAATAACATGTTATTGGTATGTTTTGTTTCTTTTATTGTTGTAGATTTATATTATGGTTGGCTTTTTATTCTGCCCCCACATACTTGTAAAAGCAAATTCATGTTTTTACAGAAATCCCTTTAATCTATATCAGTATGAGTCAGTAGAAGCTGAATTGGAAGCATAAATAATAAATTCTTATTCTTAGAAGGGAATAATTACAAACATACACTCTTAATCTTTCTTGCTGTTCTAGCACATAACATTTGTAAGACTGTATAAGCCAACTCTGGCTCTTGCAAGTTATGAGCTGTTTATGCCATTACAGTTACTTCCAAACTCTTCTTTTTTTCAGCATTGACAGTACTTTTCCCTGAGTTATATCACCAGTAAAACTAGAGAGCAAACTCAAATAACAAAGTTAAATATGTTCTTTTCTTTGCCTGTTGTCCCTCTCCTGCTTCATGTGTATCACTATCACTTTCAGCAAAGGACTTAAGCTCTCTCTAATCAATTATGTCTGTTCTTTTTTTTTTGTTGTTGTTGTTGTTGACTGAAATATAGTCGTGTCATTTGAAGACATGGAATTGTATGTTCTTTCTGTCAGAGAAAACTAAGTCAAAACAATGTTTGAAGAGTCAACTTTTAAGAAGTTTTCTGACAACATTGTGATGTTTTACTTACCAGAGCTCCACTACTGAGGAGAATCATGAAGACAATGAAAGTCTCAAACCAGTTGTGTTCGACAATCCTGAAGCAGGTTTTTCTAAGGTTCCACCACTGCTTTCCTCTCCCTTCTTCTATACTTACTTGACAGCACTTGAACCGTTGTACACAGCCTTTATAATGGTGTATGTATTAGGAGGGGCGTGGGGGAAGGAGAGAAGATATTTTGATGAAATGCATTAATTTTGGTTATGCATTCTGTTAATCATACAATGCTACCTTTCCAGAAGCTGTGCCAATAGATTTTTCACTTTATTTGTCTCCACAGCAAAAACATTCAACACTGAGACAACTGGAATTTACAATTAAATGAACAAGTGAGAAGAAAATATTTATATTTTAGCGAGTACTAAGTACTCAATGCAGTGCACAAAAAAAAAAGAGGGAAGTCTGTGAAACATGAAGCCAAATTTCAAAACACAAAGTATGAGTAAAAATATACAAACTCACCAAAATGTAGAGTATATTTATATAGCAAGATATGGGTGTTATTAAATTGTACTTTCTTTTGTTTGAGATACTAAATTCAGACAATGTTGCATTTATTGTATGAAAAAATTCTAAAATTCCTATATGAGTTTTAGTACCACCTAACTTCTCTAACTTGTGCTCTTAATTTATTTAACCTCTTATAGTATAATTGTGGTATCAGTATCTATATGCTAAATTATGGTCTAAAGGTATTACCACTAATAATCATAGCTTAAATATTAACAAATGAGTAATTCAATACATAAATATTAATACTTAGTTTAAATAGATAATAATACCATATTTAATGAATAAATATTATTTGTATTTTTTGTGCCAAATACCTTCTGTGAAGCAGGCCTCTGGTTCCTGGGATTCTTCAGGTTCAGCTTCTGGTTGCTCTTCTGCAGGAAGTCCAATATCAACTGTGCTACCTTCGGATGAACTAGACAAGTTTAACTTCTGTAAAGGAAAAAAAAAAAGCATTGCAAATCCACAGTAAATATTTTTAAAAAATGTTTTAAACATTTGTTTAATGTTCAGAGTAAGTAAATAATTCTGCCATGATTTTTGAATGTTCGAGTATTCAACATAAGTAAATTGCTGATAAACTCATGAAATCTGTACAATCTGCAGTTTTCCTTCAGCATTGTATGGATCCATTAAATAGAACATGTACCAGTGACAGATAAGGCTTTAAACAAAATTATATTTTAAACTGAAAAATATAAATGATGATGCTAAGCCTGCAAAGATTTATGACCACAACTAGCCATAAGTGGCAAAGATCTCTTGACCTACGTAGAAATAATGAAGCCTAAATATATACACAGGAATCTGTAGTATCTTCTGAAAAGTAGGTAATAGTAGAACTATATAAGTGAGGTGTAAGCTCAGAGGAGTGAGGAGAAAAAAGCACTGATCAGCAGAGAAGGCTCTACTTTAGAGGTCAGCAAGTTGCGATCAAAATTGCTGAAAGTCTAGCTCAGAGTGAAGTAGAAGCTACGTACAATAAAGCTGAGGTAGATTAAAGATGGCCTGTAAACAAACAGATTGTATTTTATAACCTAATCAAATTTTCAATAACATGATGAGCATAAAGAGAGTGAAGTGGAAGGTGGAAACAAAATTTTAAAAAACTGGATGCACTTAAGCTAATCTTCATCCTAAAAAGTCTAAAAGTATTGTAACACATAGCTTGGGCCTGGTTGCAATCTAGCTGGTTGGTATTGTGGCTAAAGACTGGGTAAAAATTGTGAAGGAAACATATTTAAGGATTTAAGGATGTAGAGGTAAACAAAATAATGGAATAAATGCAATATAGGTTCATCAATGCTAGGATGCAGCAGGCTTTTTGATAGAGAACAAAAAATCCCCAAGCCCTAAAAACAAAACTCTTACTAAAGCAGTAGCCAGTCTGTTTTTCATTAACAGTTGAGTTGCATAGTGCTTAATAAAATTTGTAATATTCTAAGTAGACAGCTTTTAGTTAATTTCATCTTGTGGTAACCATAGGGACTGGAAGAACAATTTTTCACCTTTATCAGGAAAATGAGTTGATGTATCCAGTTTCTGGCTCTGTCATTATTTGTAATAAGAACCAATTTATAGAGGGTTTTTTCCAAATTATATTACAGAGTTTCCTCTCTGATATTTTTACAAAAATATTGTATACTTTTAGTAATCCAATTTTCACAGATCATCCTTTGCAGTGTGATTTACCACTTTTCAAAATAATTATGGAAATACTTTTCAAAACTTTCCCAAACCTTTTTCATTTTTTGAAAAAAACCTTTTCATTTTATTTCTCTGTTGTTTTCTTCTAAGAAGCAGATTTTCTGTAATATTATTGTCAGCCACTTCTTGCACACTAAAATTAAGCTCTTTGAAATTAACAGTGTAATTTATAATTTTAAGATTATTAACTAACAAACCAACCAACCAACCAACCAGACTCCCCACAGAAACCCCTCACTTTTAGAGCTGATTGAACCCTCCTTTATACACTCATTTCTGCCCCTGTACAAAGAACTGTTGAAATAACAAATTATTAAGAACTGAATACACTGTCTTATTCTGAAAAAAATAAAAATACTCAAAAGATCAAAGAGAAATGCACAAAATATCTAAATACCTCTTTGCTTTCTTCCAGGTCTGATTCACTACTAAATTCCTCTGTGTTCAGATTTTCAAAGTCAGATTCACCCACAGCAATGGGCACTGTCACAGTGAGGCTTGGGTTGTTTATGAATGACATGTAATCACTTTCATCAATTATGTATTTTTCCACACTGCTGCCTGTACCTATGCCACTAGTTGTTCCATTTGCATCTTTAATATAGTCATGGTCTTTGCTTAGTTCCACAGTTGTATGGTTAGAAATACAGCTATTTTTGTTGTTCAAATCTTCAAGTGGTTTGATTTCATCTAAAGCTTTTTGTTTTTTAACAAAAGCTTTTTGGATGAATTCACGTGCTTTTCTTTTCACATAATCTATTCCCTTCTGCATTCTTGCTACAGCAATTTGCAGATTATTCATTTCATTGTCATCATCTGTCACGGCAAGGTTGTCTGCACTAAATGAGCTCAAGAGCAAAGCCAAAAATAGGTTCAGTACCTGCAGAAGATAAAAAAAAGGATGTTCTAGACTTTATCTGAACAAAGAAAATTTATTTTATTAAAAATTATCATATTAGTGAAATCAAAGACTGAAAGTGAAATCGAAGACTGAAATTGCAATAGTTCACTATAAGTAAAGAAAAGCACCCTCAAAACTTTTTCTCTTCACCATAAAAAACTGAGCTTTTAAAAATTTTGCTTGGGTCCTGTTCACTATTCAAAAATATTCCTACAACTGACTAATATCTGCAAATCTGTCTTTAAAACCCCACAGTATATAAATATTTTGGTGACCAAATCTTATCAGCCAAAAATTGAGATAACAGATTTGCTATTCAGCATCATTAAAAAGTTTAAATTTTCCCATCACATAGGAGAAAGTAGATTATTTAGTTGACTAATCACATGGGATAAATAATAAAAAAAATCCACAGTGAATGGTTTATAAAGAGCCCATAAACTAAAATTATTTGAAGCACAAAATATTTACAAAGAGCCAAAAGACAAATTAAGATTGTGACTAAGTGCTCACTAACATTCTTAGGATTCTGATATTGCAGAATACTTTGTTCTCAATCCAAAAAGCTCTTAAGCTTAACTTTAAGCATTGCTTCAAACCACCTGTTTAAGTGCTTTGTTGAAGCAGAGCCAGAGCACAGGATTGAGCACACACTATTACCAAATAATTATTTGCTAATTCTTTGATTACATACCACTAGGTTTCCAATCACCATGACCATCATGAAGACAGTAAGGCACATGGCTTGGCCAGCAACCTCCATGCAGTCCCACATCGTTTCTATCCATTCTCCACACAGCACTCGAAATACGATCAAGAAAGAGTGGAAAAAATCATGCATGTGCCAGCGTGGAAGTTCACAGTTCTTAGAGATCTTGCAGACACATTCCTTGTAGCTTTTCCCAAATAGCTGCATCCCAACCACAGCAAAAATGAACACAATGATGGCCAGCACCAGGGTCAGATTCCCCAGAGCCCCCACTGAGTTGCCAATAATTTTTATCAGCATATTTAGAGTTGGCCAAGATTTTGCCAATTTGAAAACTCGTAACTGGAAGAAAAGAAAAATGTTGTTAGGACAACCAGCAAGAAAGACACAATGATATTTTAAAATTAATTTGTGGAAGGCTATTACTGCAAAATATGTCTTGAATATGACTGTTCAGAGGGTATCCTGTTCTCTAAAAGCATGAAGATGCAAGGCAACTAAATTTGTGAAGTTAGAGCTTGATATCATCAAAGCATAGTTTTTACTGAAGGCTAAAGAAGCTACCAGTCATATTAGATGGAATTTAAAATCTAGTGTTCACCTGTTAAAATCATCTGGACTGCTTTTCTACAGGTATTTGTAGAGCAGACCTATTCCTGTGATGCCAATCAGAGCACAATACATCTAATGAGTTTATTTGTTTCTGCATAGCAGACTGTATAAAGTGCGAATATACAACAAATACATTGCAAATAGGCCCAGGGCACCCACTGCTATTTGTCTGGACCTCTATAAATTTCCATTGAAGATACCACAACTAATAAGGATTTGTACTAATGAAAGAGACATCAGGATCAAGTGTAGGGAGCGTGGCAACGTGTATTGGCATACCCTGAAAGAACTGTGGGAACTGAAAGGATACATGTCTGGAGAACTGAAGCACCTGCATCAACAAGGTCTGAGAAAGGAACCTTGAAATGTATCCAAAAGATGTACCCTGGCAAGCAAACAGGAGGGGATGCACACAAAGTCCATCACCCAATTAGGGGCATGTGAACTGCTCGTGCTGCAAGTGAATAGCCAATAATATGTTAACGGGTGTGGGTGATTTCATTAGTTTTGGTGTATAAATATAACTGTATTAGAACAAATAAATGGCTTCTTGCTTGATCATATTGGTTGTGTAGCAGAGTCCATGATTGAGTTCCCGCAATCAAGCAAATTTTAAAGGCAAAATATATATTATTTTAGTGAAGCTCCATTGAAAAATCAGTGCAATTGATGTATATTTACCAATCTGAATGATCGAAGAACTGAGAGTCCCTCTACATCTGCAAGACCAAGCTCAACCAAGCTAAGGGTTACAATAAAACCATCAAATATATTCCAGCCTTCTTGGAAATAATAGTAAGGATCCATTGCAATTATCTTGAGAAACATTTCTGCTGTGAAGATTCCAGTGAAGACCTGAATTCAAAATGCAGTTTGTTATTTCATTGGAAAATATAATATTACAGATTTAGCAGTTGTCTAGGTTTTTAATTCAAGCTACATATCTGCAATGTCTTATCCAAAACTGATACTTAAAAATAGTTCATTGTACTGTAGTGATTTATTATGCCCACCTTCCCTTAGCAAGTGCCATAGAAACCAAGTAATTTTTTCAATTAATTAAATTTTATACTAAACGAATTAAAAAAATTCTGGTTTGTAACATTTATAATCCAATTTCAACTTTATCAGGATATGGTCTTTCTCATATACTGTACAAACAATATCCCAAATTTGATTTTCATAACAAAACAGAGAGTGCTTTCCAAGAAATTACATGGTATAACATCTTTCTTGGTATACTAATTACATTATATAGCATCATGAATGTGGTCGAATCTAAGACTCCAGAGGGGTTGCTCCTTTGCTAGCATAGCCTGCCATAATGCCATTCAGTTCTACAGAGATAAGATTGTACCAGATGGCGATCAACTGAGGTACAATAATTTGCTGAAGCTGAGGAACTTCTACCTCAGTGTTGCCAGTAAGTTCAGTGAAGTTGATTGGCTCAATCACTTTAATGTCAAGAGCGAAAGAGCATTTAAGAATGCATTTTAAACATGATATTGCTGGTAATGGTTTCTCATCATGGGATGCTATGCTGAATGACGTAGGAATCATATTTAGAAGCCACCAAGGCAGTGACCCTGAGTAGCTTGGAGAGAAGTCTTAGAAGAATTTCAAGTAGGATAGGAATGTACTAAAGATAGTGTTAAAGGCTGCCTGAGCCTTGGTCTGAAATGCTTTATTTTTTGGTTTTGATAACCCACAAGGTGAAAACAAAATGGGACAGCTAAAGAGAATAATCTAACTGAGATAATCAGGAGATGGATAAGAAGAGTTGGACTTGCTCTGCCTAGGAACACCAATGCTCAGGATAGATTTTATTATAGTCTTTAAATACATTCTAATTATAAACACCATAGAGGAAAAGGTTACTATTTTTTAAGCTACAGGATTGGAACCACTGAGGAAGAGGTAGCAATAAATAAATACTGTGTGAAATGCTGACTTAGGTTCCTAATGATCAGGGTGGTGAGGTTCTCAAGGAGCTTTAAAGTTGAACTGCTGGAGCAGGTGAACCCTGAGAGTCTTCATATTGCAGATGGGGTTTATTTCAGGGAGCCTAAGACTGGAAGAGTATGGTGCTTATAGGCAGGTTCTCTCATGCTCCCTTTGTAGTCAGCTGTACACCAAGATTTATATGGCATTTTCTTTGTTGGAAAACAAGTCCATAAAATGCTACAATACAAGATTTTACATTTTACTAGAAACTCAGATTTAGAGTTTCCCTTATTTTAAGTATATGAAAACTAGCTATGCATTTATCTATTAATTCTCCCTTCTAAACCCTGTAGTTGTTTACATGATAGTTTTTCCACATTAAAAAACAAAGATTATAAAAAGTCCCATTATAAGTAACCAATTCTTAAAATAAGAGACAAAGTAGGACTGCAGCTGCAGCTTCTTCTATGTGACCAAAATTGCCGGTTCAAAAGCATCAGAGCTACAAAAAATTAACTCCTGAATTCATAGGATAATATAATTATAGAATCATAGAATGGTTTGGGTTGGAAGGGACCTTAAAGATAATCTAGTTCCAACCCCCCTGCCATCAGCAAGGACACTTTCCACTAGATCAGGTTGCTCAAAGCCTCATCCAACCTGGCCTTAAACACTTCCAGGGAGGTGGCATCCACAACTTCCTTGGGCAACCTGTTCCAGTGTCTGACCACCCTCACAGTGAAGAATTTCTTCCTAATATCTAATCTACACCTACCCTCTTTTAGCTTAGAGCCATCTCCCCTTGTTCTGTCATTAACTGCCCTTATGAAAAGTCCCTCCCCAGCTTTCTTGTAGGCCCCTTCAGGTATTGGAAGGCCGCTATAAGATCTCCCTGGAGCCTTCTCTTCTCCAGGCTGAACAGCCCCATCTCTCTCAGCCTGTCCTCACAGGAGAGGTGCTCCAGCCCTCAGATCATCCTGGTGGCCCTCCTCTGGACTTGTTCTAACTGGTCCATGTCTTTCTTGTGTTCTTTAATAATATATCTTTTTGAAGTAGAAGGGAGAAAATATAGCTGACAACATGAGGAAAAGTTATCTTGCTAATTATCTAATGATAAAAAATTATAAAAACTGTAAGAGGAAAAAGTACTGCAGGATATTTTTCATAGTTTGACATAATGCATATAAAGACAATAATCCACATAGCCACATAAAAAGTCTTTTACAGAAGAAAATTCTGGAAATGCTTTTAAATGGCTCTTTTAACTATTGTAAACCTGTGCTCAGGAAACAGAACAATTAAAAACACATTCATAATTTAAAGATTTATATTATATTGATTGAAAAGTAACACTATCATTTATTTGCATAGTGTCTTTTTCATTGAAGCAATGCATTTCCTGATTTAGTAATTAGACAAATCAACTTCTGTTCAAGACAGATGTTACTTAATGTAGCATTGGTGCCATTTTTAAAATTTTTAATTTGGCCTAGCAGAACACCACAATATACTGATTTTACTGTATCCTAAGTTACATGAGCCAGGGTTGACAGTGAAATTTCCAAAAATGTTCTGACAAAGTCATATCTGTAGGCCAATAAATGTCCAATAAATCTACTTTCTAAAGCATAAAAAAACCCCAAACCCACAAACTTTTAAAACTCCTTCTTTCAGTTATTTCAAACATACTTTCTTCCAAATCATGGACATAAAAACCCAATAGACTTACCAGATTTCCTACTGAAAGTACATGATTGAATTCTTCTGTCATTGGATAGTGTTCCATAGCCATAAAGAGTGTATTTAAAACAATGCAAATTGTAATAGCCAGGTCAACAAATGGGTCCATTACCACTAAGTTAACGATATGTTTTACTTTTAACCAATGCGGACTGCAATCCCAGATCAAGAAAATATTTGCAAATTTATACCAACATGGTGGGCATTTCTGTCTTGACTCTTCGAGTTCTGTGGGAGAAGAAAGTTCACACAGGTAACTATGCGATTGCTCTAACATTCCATAATCCTATATGAATTGTACCAGTTAAGTTGTCAATCTGAACTGGTACTAATGAACCTCCTATAAGCATGCTCTTTATACTCTTTTACATGGCTTTTCAAGGAAGTCTTTAAAAATTGCTGTCAAATGTGTTTATTTTGTTCAAAGCTTATCTATCAAGCACAATTTATTTGTATTCCGATTACTATTACAATCAGTATCATTTTATGCATCAATTTGTTATTATGTATTTTATTGTTCCTTCCTTCCACTTCAGTTTCTGTTCCTCCCACTTACTGTTCTATTATGTAAATATTTTTATTTTTAAATTTGTGGAATTTAGGCAAAAATTTTCAGTATAATTTTCATTCCTAGTTCAAGAAAAAAAACATTTTTATCATCTAAAATAGCACTTTAAAGAGTAACTGAATAAATATAACTCCTAAAAATATGTATATATTGTCACAATGATTGCATATATTTGAAAAATGTTCAGTGGCCTTCGTGTGTCAAATAATACATTTTTAATTAATATGCATAAGCATCCACTCATTTATGACGAAAGGTCACTGTAGTCCTGATGACCACATGAGATAGATGGTGGCAAAACAATGAGATAGAAATGCTTACTTATGTAATAAGCTTAATGAATAAAGAGCTTTGAGTTTACTGATAAATATGTGTTGGTTTGTAGGACAGTATCTGTTAATTAAGCTACTTTAAATCATTTTTTAATTTTCAACTCAAATTTTCAGAAGTCCATTGAAAAACAGGTATTAAATAGTAAGCTATGTGTAGCACACACCTTCCACAGTGTTTGTGAGGATGCTAGCAATACTCATGGCTCTTTCTCTTAAAGCTGGATCTTCCAGGAAGTCCATAGAAACATGTAAAGAGCCTGATATTCTCTTCCTCATTTCTGTTTCTGTAGTGGTACCCTATACAGACAACAATAACAGGTGAGACCATGTTGAAATAATAAGCAAATACTATATAGAACCCTGTAATTAATGTCTTAGCTTGGAAACGTGCTTCGTGCACTTCAATTTTTATCATGTCAGACTTTTATTACATTTTAGTATATTTCAAATAATTTTTAAAAGATATGAGGCAATAGTTATCAATTTGTTAGACTGAGAGTTTACTTAACTTTTGCATTTCTTTCCTTCAAGCTATGAAAAATGATTTAAACAAAAAGAAAAGGATTGAGTTCAAAATATTGTATAAAACTTTTGCAAACTGTAATTTTTTTCCTTGCTCCTCCTGACAGAATAGTCTGAGTTGTGTAACATAATAGTGTATTCCCCTAGGCAAAATGTAGCAAGTAAGAAAAGTCTGACTTCCTCATGCTTCCTCATGCTAGTATTTTTTTAGCAATGTGGGTAGACAACTTTGAACTAAGCAAGGAATTTTTTTGAGACAACTTCTCTTACCTTGTATGTGGTTTGAATGGCAGCAATATGTGCTGCACATATGTTCACATAGACATTTGTATTTTTGGAAGTATATACTGAAATGTGATCTTCCAATGAACTATTTTTTATCTACACTACAGAACTCCACCAGCAACAGATGGAAAATATATAGGAATGAGAAATAGATGATAATAAAGAATTGACATCTTCCTTACATTTTTAATGGGATTGATAAGGAAGAATGTTATCAAAATTAACTAATAATGCTAATTTTGATAAAGTAGTAATGGCAGTATCATATTGATTGCAGTTACATGAAAACATTTTTGTGTTCCATTTTCAATTTTATAGTAATTATGATTTTGCAGAGCATAGCCAGATGGACCTTTAGATCAGGAAAAGTAAAGTATAGCACAGTAATACTGTGAAGCATGTTTCTTTTATGAATGTGAAAGTTAATATTTTATTAATTGGAAAGTGCAAATTGCATTTGTTAGTTTTGAGAATATTTGTAAGTAAATGCTTAGGTTGCAAACCTATCTTAGCTGTTTTATTTATTAAAGATTTTACAAGATGCAGGAGCATTCACAGCTTGACCAACCAGGAAGCATTGCCAAGGGTTCCATTCTGTAGAAAACACTGGCTGGTGCAGTATGAAAAGGCCACGATGCCTAAGCTATTTAAAACTTTCTTACATTGTCATCAGTAGCTGGTTTATCTATTATCACCTCTGGCAGAAGCTGTCCAACAGGCGATGTAGGAACAGATGGTCCACCAACCAGGGAAACCACCCCATTGCAATCCACAGTGCTGTGCATCTTCCCATTCACTGGAAACACTGCCAGCATCCTGGATGACCTACTGGCCTGACTAATGTTACTGTTGCGCCGTTCACCGTGTCTGCGCGGCACAAAGAGAGAATCTCTTCTGCTATCATTGTCTTCAAAAGTGCTGTGCTCATCATCAGCAAAGTCATTTTCTGATCCTACATCCTTTGCTCTACCTCTGAAGCTGAAAAGACTCGTTCTGCTGTTGCGCCTTGGGGAAAACAGGGAGCCACGAATGCTCAGCAAAGACTGTAAGCAAACAAAATTTGTGATCGTTAGCTGAAACCTTCAAACTCAGCATTGTTATTAGGATAGCATAGGGGTTGTTTTTTCCCTATATGGGAGTAACCATTCTTCCCAGAAGCTAAATGCTGCTGTGAAATTTTTAGATGTGTTTCATTATATTTATATTGCAGATAGAAATATCACCATTCATTAATTCTTAAGACAGAACCAATATTAAACACTTCTTTCTCCTAATGTCAGTTAGAGCTGCTGAGCAGAGTAGTTGCGCAATAACCGTCAAGCAAAAAAGGGGGTCTATGCATGTGCATTCCTTCATGTATGCAGCATCCCGCACACATTGAACCAACCTCCAAACATCATTGAAGCAGGAGGAAAACACGAGGCTATCATAATGGAAAAATGGCAATTTAATAAGTCTAGATGATATATAATCACTCTAAAAAACCCCTACGGAATCAACCAGAGAATATTTTAATATGTTTTTAAGCAATCCTATTACAAGAATAGAGGTGTGAGGTAACATTTAATGAAAATCTCAGTGTTTCATTTCTTTAGGCAGTAGGGTCATATTACAGTACCAGGAAGACTAAACTAGTTTTGTAACAGCCTATGTATGCTTCTACTAAAAATAAATATATGCAATACCTGATGTGGAGAAGAATACTTCTTTTCATATGTCA
Source organism: Antrostomus carolinensis (assembly GCF_000700745.2). NCBI lineage: Eukaryota > Metazoa > Chordata > Aves > Caprimulgiformes > Caprimulgidae > Antrostomus > Antrostomus carolinensis. Next base: position 44,237 of record NW_010332226.1, read on the forward strand.
ATCTATTGCCTTCAATAGATAATCGGAAACCTTTCCTTCTGATGCTGTCCTCTGATTCAGACTTGTGAAATTCATCTTCATCTTTTTCCTCTCCTCCAGACTGCTCTTTCTGTTTTCTTTTTTTCCTTCTATTTCTCCTCTCTTTTGCACTTTTTGAGCTCAGTTTTGATGCCTCTGAGGAACTTCCTGAGAGCACACCTGCTTCTCCTGCAGCACTGGGCTCCCTGGATTCTGCGGATGCTGTTACTGCTGCTGCTGCCACTGCTGCTGCCTGCCATGTTGCAGAATGAATTTGTGTCACTGAGCAAACCTTGACATCATGCTTTTTAAAAATTTACTTATATAGAATTTCTAGTTCAACCACCCTGGATCTTAACACCTTCCATAGGATATCCTCTCCCTATTTTTTTCCTACTTTTTATTACTCATTTGACTCAAGATATGTGTTGGTCATAATCTTCTTCCATCTTTCATGAGTAGTTTTAAATGCAGAAGTCTAACAGACTGTATTGATGACACTAGACTAAGAAAAACATAATGAATAATGTACACCTAGTTTTGAATATTCCTTGTTGATTATGGCTGGATCATTCAAAGTGAAATGTCTTTAGTTCAGAACTGACAATCTCTGAGCTAGCTCTGTTGTTGAAAGCTCAGCAGGGTGTTTATAACTCCAAATTCAGAAATCAGAGGGTGAATAACTCTAGTAAAATTGCTTCCATACACTTCTGCATTATTACACCATAAATTATACCTGAGCTGCTTCTTGTTGCTTCTTCAGCTGTTCCAGCATCTGTTGAAATTCTGCCTCTTTCTGTTCTGCTTCTTCCATGGTTGCTTGATTCTGTTCTTCGTAGGCCATGGCGACCACAGCCAGGATCAAGTTGATCAGGTAGAAAGAACCCAGAAAAATCACCAGAACAAAAAATATCATGTATGTCTTCCCAGCAGCACGCAGTGTCTGCAAATAAGGACATATTTATAAGCAAGAATAGGTTAATAAAAGTTCTAATGTTCATATTGTTAAAATTAAAATAACAAAAAAGTTATTTGTGGCCTCTTGCATTATTGGTACAAGCATATTTAGTCTATTTTGCATTAAAAAATTCTCACCAATTGATATAGGTTTTCCCAGAAGTCTTGAGTCATCAAGCGAAATAGTGATAAGAAAGCCCAGCTGAAGGTGTCAAAACTTGTGTAGCCATAATTGGGGTTTCTACCAGCTTTCACACATGTATATCCTTCTGGGCACTGCCTATAAAGACAAACTGAGTGTTACTTTATATAGTTATTTCAATAATATCACCTGGAATGTCCAGGAGAAGACTAGGACTAAACAGTGGATTTTTCTTTACTTAATCAGAACAGAAATAAAAGCAGTTAATAGAAATATTTTAAAGGACACTAGAAAAATTAATCAGGAAAGGCACATAAAAATTAGTGTAAAAAGTTTAATTTAAACTACTAAAACTTAATATTCCAAATAATTTATTTAATTATTAATGTTACAATATTAATGCCAATGTCAGTGCTTTCTACTGTCTGAGCCTGTTAATACTCATGTGCAGTTGGAAGTGCAAAATAATGTGTTTTCCAGCTGCTATGTCTGTCACTTCTCATCCAGGAGCTACACTAATCAGCTTCAAATTACTGATTCATTCATGCAGACTACGCTCATCTAACCAATCCACGGAATTCTGACCAGGAACCCAAATCCTCAGCCCAGTGTAAAATCCTAGTATTTCTTACATGAAAGAAAGTGGCCACTCAAAATATATCCCCCTTCCAATTGCATATCTGAAGAACATGGATCTAATTTGGATAGGGTGCAATAACATGACAACATTTGGTCTTACCCAGCATCAGAACTATTTCCGCAAAGCAGAGCATCGTTTTGCCCTTCCAGAAAATAAAAATGACCTGTTTAGAAAAGAATTTTTTAAAAATTATAACATTCTGAATATGACAGCTTTCTTACAGCTCTATGAAATAAAGTCCTGCTCTGAAAGTGTTAAGGTGATTTAAGATGCAATTTTAAACAAGTAGTATTTTTTTTTTCAGCAAGACCATCATTTTCAAGTAAATTACAATATGAATTGCAGTAAGTGCCATCACTCACAGCACTTACTGTTAAATGCCAAAATGTACTAAAAATCTTGTCAAATGCTGCTGGATGAAATGTACAATTCTTCCTTCAGTCTGATTACTGAAATAAATCACATTTTGTGAATTTATATTGTACAGTTATTTATTATAATAATTAAATTGTATCTGAAAAAAATACCGATAGTTTATTTCAAACTTTCTGATCCATATTGCCAAGGTTTGTCACCTGCAAACACTTGGGACAGTTATCAAATATGTGAGCTTTGCAAAAAACCACCCAGCTGTCAATGGCTCTAACTGTTAGGGGTGAGTACACACTACAATTAGCCCACTGATTTGTGTGAAGATCCTGGTATACCTCAAAATTTAACTCAGACAGAATTACTGCAACAGTCACTGACTTGTGTCTGTATGATTTTAGGAGTATATGATGAAACTGTTGATCACCATAGGAAAGAAAAATTGGGTAAGTCCCACCAAATTGTCCTGTAGCAAATCATCCCATAATCTTTATAGTAATCCTGTATTTAAAGGACATTTTAGATGGTTTAAACAACAAAGACATTGACCTTTCTATTCTTAGAAGAATAAAGAGATGATGAGCAAAATGTTGTGCTTATTAAGATTCACTTTGACCGTATCCTTGAGAAGTGCTTTTCTTTTTCCCCTCAAAGCAGATGCCTACAGTTGCTAAGCTCTTGTTTTTGGAAGAATTATCGCAGGAGGAGCTTCTTCTTGTAGTAATGATCTCCCATTTGGTCACAGGATTAAGGATGCAGTTTGTACCAGGTCAGACCACATAACCCAGTAACCCATTTCCAACAGAGACCAAAAGCGTTGACATGAGCAGCTCCCCAGCTTCCAATACTTCTTGGCTCCAGCTTTCAAGTTAAGGTGGAAACTTTTTTGCTTCCTCAGAAGATTTAAACCCCACATTGGATTTCTTTTCCATTGAACTAGCCTGTTAGATTCCCTTAGAATGATCTAATTTGAAATGCTACCAGTACAGCCAAGTTTAATCCTGACTGTGGCTGTGCTGCGCAAGCAGAGTCACTACAGAAGCTAATGAATTCTGAGTCTGAGGAGATGTCTCAAGCTACTGGCTCAGCACATTGATTTGCTGCAGGAGGCACATGGTACCCCAGCCAGCTGCATCTCTCCATCCTGTGAGAGAAATTCACCATTTAAGTGTTAGGTTTTAAGCTGTACGTAGACCTTGTTCTGACACTCTGTGAAGGACTCAGTTTCAGTGTCTAATGACTGACCTGCATCTTACTGGGTACAATCTGCTGTACTGTGCAAAGTGCACAACCCTACGAGCAGCTGCTGTCATTCTGGGCTGGTGTGCATTGCAGAACTGCACTGTGCTCAAACACAGCTGTAAATAGCAAAGTTAGCTGACATGATGCTGACCACAGCTGACCCTTATGAAGCAAATCTTATTCTGCATTATGTCAGCTAATCATGATTGAAAGATGCTGGAATATAACAGCTGGCTGGGAAGAATACAAACCTGACTTGATATAGTTTACATGGAGCAGTCAGTCATGATCAGTGCTGCATCAGCTGAGCTGAACTGCTAACATAGGGTCTGTATTCAAGTTCTGTGGTTCAGACAAGATGCGCCCTGTAAGCATGCTGTACTCGCCAGCTCCAAAGGAAATATTGGCCACCCAGCCTTTCTCTGAGTGCACTGATACAACCATGAAAAATGCTCAAAATATTATCATGACAGGAAAATTTTTATAACAACACAAACTGAGTGGTATAAGCACATGTCCGTAACTAGATGCAAAACTCTGAATTGTATTTTACCAAAGTAATGTGAAAAGTCCCTCACTACATCAAAGGTAGATGTTTGTCTCCCCTTTATTTGATTGGGAAATGGGAAAAAATACCTGGTAGGTAAGCATTTTACTTCAAAGGAATTTACAGTTGTTTGGGTAAACCTATGGTAATAACTAAGAATAACTGTTATTTCACAAAATAGATTGTGAGATGTTATTTTCCAGGAAAAAAATTGTGTATGGTAAGCTTGCCAAGACAAACTTAAACTTACCTAGTTTATCAGATTTACTATATTGGAAAAAGGAAAAGGTGGGGGAAAAAAATGCTTACATAAAGTTGCTCCAAAGGGTATTTCCAAAATTTAGCTTAGAGGCAAAATTAGGGCTTAAGTGGTTTTTTTGTTGTTGGTGGTGGTGGTGGTTTTTTTTTGCATAGTATATACAACTATGGGCATAAAGACTTTTATAATTCCTACAAAAGACAGTGCCATTACACTGCTCTGAGCTCCAGGTAAATCCCTTCTTACTGCTCTGTGCCACAGTTGGTTTAAGAACCATTTCTGCATCCTGTATGCTCACCTGCAAAAAGAGAGCAGGAAGCTGTGAGAAGATAATTTTTCACTTTGAAAGTGCTGGTAAGCAAGGACAAGTTTATGAACTTCATAATAATACTCATAATTCCATTATAAATTTAATAGTGCAAATGAAATCCTGTGTAAATACACCCAAGTTTCAAGTATTGAATAAATAAGTACTTTCTGTAACTAATTCAATTCAGCTTTGTCTTTTAGGGGTCTTCAGGTCTTAAATCAAATTAAATCAGGGCTTGAGTTTATAGATTCTTTGAAGGTCAGGAAATGAAGTTTGACCTTGAAGTCTAGGTCTTCATTAGAAGACTTTGCTTAGGCTTTGTTATACCCTGTGGCATGGGATCTCCATGAGTTCACATGTTCAAGTAAAGTGAGTTTCACAAAAAGATTGCATCTTGATTTAAGAAATTCAGATAGAAATCCATCATAGTCATTGATCAGCGGTGTGATCACAGTTAGAAGCTGTCTTACTTCTATTCAAAATCTGTCTGGCTTTGACTTGCAGCTATTGAACCTGTTACATCTTTGCATGCTAGATCAAAGATATGTCTATGATGAAATTTCTGTTCCCCACGAGGTTTTTCTCAAATGTGATGAAACTACCCCTTAAACCTTCTCTTTGATATGCTAATGAGGTTGAGCTCCTGGTCTATCTTCGTATAAAGCAAGTTTTCCAACCCTTTAATCATTCTGCTCGTCTCTGAACATCTTCCAATTTTTCAACATTCTATCTAAATTGAACTTTACACAGTATTCCAGTAGCAACTGCAGCAATGCAAAATACAGGAGCAATACTGCCTTCTTGATCAATAATTTATTTAGCTTTTTGGCTGCAGAGTTTTAGCCTTACTTTTTCAGTTTTGGCTGCTCCATGGTGCCTTAGGTGTCTCAGCATCTCTATTACTAAGGGATTTCCAATTGCATTTCTATATCTTGCCTCAGTTGCAGCTCTGCAATCTTTCATATAAGCTGCTGTGGTAGTGTTTTCCAGAGCCTATTTTTACTTTGTTCTTATGCTGTTTTTCATGTTGCCTTTACTCTCATGACATTACACCTGCAAACACATTATTGTTGCAGCAGGTACTCACAGGTATTAATTGTCTCTGGTGTGAGATTCAGTCCTCTTCCCCTTTTTCCTGCTCCTTGCTTGTAGCTTTGGTTTTCTATTAGGTGACCTAATAACATGCATGTATCAGCTTAAAAACCAACTGGCCGTGCCGCACCTGCTCTCATCAAACTGCATTCCAATTAGTATTAATAGCACTGTAAGGAAGAATAACCTGTAAGGAGTCTGAGGAGGTGCTAATGAAAAACACATGGTTGCTATGGGAAAAATATTATGGCGTGATCACTGCTGCACTGGAAGGGATACCCAGGGGAGGAGACTCATGTGGGGACCCCAAAACTTCTCACAGCTGACCACAGTTTTCCTTTTCTTTCTCTCTCTCTCTCTCCTCTTTAGTTCTTATTTTTCTCCAAAAGTAACTTTCACTGTTAGAGATTATGTATTCCATCAGCTACAGTCTTTATGCTTGTGAACCTATCTCAACATGAAGTGTGCAGTATGGATTTTTGGGATAGGGAGCTCAGGTTTGTAACCTCATTTAACTGTACTGAAATGCATTTCTTTATCTATTCTGTTTGCCAGACTACTCTGTATTGGCAAAACTGGTTGGAAAATCATACTTCAGGAAATTATCAAAATAGAAAGATGGATCAAAACAACTTCTGAAGAGGTTTGTCTGAGATTAGTGCTCTTCAAGATTTTAACTAATCTAAATGATGGAAGAACACTTACCAAATTTGCAAATGATACTGATCTGATAAGGATGGTGGTGAGTTTGAGGAAACAATTACAGTTTAAAAGATCCAGGACAACTGGGGATATGGTCTGAAAAAACAGGGTGCTGTTCAGGCTGGAACAATGAACTGCGGAAATACAAAGTGGAAACTCAATGGAGTAAAAGTCTGTAAAAGATTCAGGAGCAGGTAGACCACAAGCTGAACAGGATTTAATGATTTTACAATTGTAAACAATGTCAAGCCCTAGCCTAGGATATATAAAACAGAAGTTGAAATTACTAGGCTACCACATAATCCTTCTTTACTTAGTATGCCTCATGTGGAGAAGAAATGCCTGGATGTGAGTACTCCAATTTAAGAAGGATGTTTACAAACAAGAAAGGATCCAGATGAGAGATCAAGATTTAGAAAATAAATTGTAAGAGAAAAAGGTTAATGATCTGTGTTGCTTAGCGTACAAAAAGAAGAGTGAAAAAGGAAAGAACAGGGCATGACAACCTAAGGATAGTCTCTAAATACCTCAGAGACAGTGATTAATGACGGGTAATATTTTGCTTTTGATGCCTGGTGAAGTTGATAAGAACAATGAGCTTCAATATCAGCAAGAAAATTTGCTAGACCTTAAAAAACCCCCTTTCTAATAATAAGGATAGTGAAGTGCAAGAATGGATAAACAGTAAAAATACTGAAGACTCCATCACTGGAATCCTCACTGAATGTCTGAAGTCTCTAACATCTGTCAGAAATTACGAAGCAGTCTGTTGCTGATCTTGCTTTGGAGTATCAGAAGGGAAAAAATTTAAGACTATTAAGTAATTTTAAGAACTTCTTTGGACCTCTTTCTGTCTCAGAGGAGATGTGGATTTGGCAGAGAGAGCTGAGAAAAAGAGCTATATCAAGTAGAAAGACCATATTCCTTGTTGCCTCTTCCATACTGGATTTTGGTCCAGATCTATGAGAAAGAGAAAACACTTCTCCTGCTCTGTCTTAACTAAATGTACAATCTCTTTCCCAAAATCACTTCAATAAGAATTATACTGACAATACTTACTTTCATCTTCAATGTACCCCTTCCAGTCAAATGGAGTCACTGTTGAATTAATCAATGTACCATTTTCTCCTATGGTGCTGTTCAGCTGGGAAGTAATATTTGTTTCCAAAGTAAAATTGTCTGGAGGCCACTGCAGGCATTTATTCCTCAAGTTGCCCATGAACAGCTGCAGCCCTATTAGTGCAAATACACTCAGACAAAACACAGTCAGGATCATAACGTCCGAGAGCTTCTTCACAGACTGAATTAGGGCTCCCACGATAGTCTTCAAGCCTGCAAATGCAAAAGAATTTTTATTTCGATGTTCAAAACTTTTTTAAAGCATAAAAATGACAGTGTCTCCCAGTAAACTTATAGATTTCATGCAGAAGCCCAAATAAATGGTTGTAATGTCTGTGAAATAACACTTTTGTGAAGAGCTTTTTCACTTGTGAAAATGAATAAATAGCTGAAATTTATGTTCATTTGAAACTGTGAATGGAATGAATTGCATATATTGCAAAACACTTGTTTTAATGCTAAAACAAGTGACTTTTTTATTCATGCTGTACAGGAATCTCACATAAAAGCCTTCTTTCTTTTTATTTCTCAATACCTGTTGCCCCAAACCTTTGCTACTATCAGTTTTATAACATACTAGATTTAGAAGTAAGTAGTAAAAAGGCTGTTCAACAATAAATAGGATTAAAATTTAATGCTATAAAACTGGAGATGGTTTGGAAAATTGTAGAATTTCAAGATAATAAATCCCCCATGCAATGCCCATGCTATTCTTTATTATCTTATTCCTTCATATTCTTACTAAGTCAACATTTCGAACAGTTCTATTTTTAGACACAAATATTCACAACAAATACCACAGGACATCATGTATGTAAGATACACATGGGTAAGAAAACTTCAGAGTTACTGATATTCATTGAATGTGGAGAAGAAAGCTTGACATCATACGATGCAAACCACACACGCTGTGTACTGCAATGTCTCATGCAAGAATCTGTTAAACTCAAAGGCTGATTTCAAAGGAAAAGAGCTCATGTTAAAAAGCAAAGAATCAGAGATATAAGTGAAAATATCTTCCGATTCCTGCTTTTTTTGTGGAAAGAAGACTTAAGTTTAAAAAATATGAATTCTGTTTCAGTGAATTAACGTCAGCCTCAGTGTTTAACCTAGCTCTCACCTGGAATGACTGATATTGTTTTCAAAGCTCGGAGAACTCTGAATGTTCTCAACGCTGAGACATTGCCCAGGTCCACAAACTCTGTCACATATCTGTAATAGGGGAGTTCACACACAAACAATGACAGGATAAAAAGGAACAGTTGGGAGGTACAAGGGGCCTAACACCTTACACCAGTTACTTCTTACCTGGGATTACAGAAATAGTTTTCAAAGCTCTCAATACTCTGAAAGATCGAAGAGCTGAAACATTGCCTAGGTTTACAAATTCTGTTACATACCTGTAGGATTAAATCACAGTTATTCAGAATTTAGGCAAAGTTTATGCTACTTACTTGGGTCTTTCATCAAGACCGCTTTGGCGTTTTTAGCAAAAAATTAATTATCAACAATCAGAGGTTTACCTTTCACTGCAGTTTGCCTTGCATTAATATGCTTTCAGAGCCTTCAGTTAAATTAAATGTCTCTGAAGTGAATCGCAGTGATTTAACTTTGAAAGCCTAAAATTTATCTAGACTAGATTGGTAAGTTTGGAGAATGAAGTCAAAGGGATGCTCCTTTTCTGCTCAGAGAAAAAAATGCAGGACATGAAATTAGCCTCTCTAATACTAGCTGTACTAATGGCTTCTGCAGTATTTAAGTTTACAACAAAATATGCATATTAGAATGTGAAAATTGTTTTAGACAAAAATAATCCATACAAGAATTTCCATTTAACAAAATTGACATGTTTAGATACTAATTTCATGCCCTTTTTTCCCTTCACTTTCGAAGAAAAGGCAAAAACCAAAAACTTACGCAAAGGTAATGACAGTGAAATCAAGCCAGTTCCATGGATCTCGAAGAAAAGTAAAATCTTCTAAGCAAAAGCCCCTTGCAATGATTTTTATGAGTGACTCAAACGTGTAAATTCCAGTGAATGTATACCTGGAAAAAACAGTAAAGTTTAATCAAAGTAAGTACCAACATTTTACACTGGTATTCTGATAGAAACGTGATAAGCAAATGAAAAAGTTTTTTATTTCAAAACTGGAAAAGAAATACAGTAAACAGGTAATTTATTCTAAAATGCATTATATTAATCATATATACTTGTGTATTTAAACATATTAGTTGAGACATACTGTTGAAGTACAGCAGTCCTTATCTATTACATAAATCAAAATAAATAAATCCATCAAATAAATGACATACTAAAAATTTATCGGTGACAATCAGTTTAAAAGTATGCAACAGTAGATCCATTACTGTTCACCGAGAAAGTTGTGAGTGTAAGTTACTGGACACTGTCTGAATCACTAACATCTAGTATTAAGTTTAAAAATGGAAGAATGCAAGCATGCACTGAATTCTCACTTTAGGAATACTTACATACTGTCCTTAACTGTCGCGTACAAATACATGGCCATGGTTCTACTATTAATGCAGTGGCACGAAGGAGGGGTAAAACACTGAGTAGATGTTAAACCATGAAGATGAGAGAAAACTAGTAGAATCTCAGTAGAATATTATCTGTAAACAACTTTCTTTTTTTTCCCTACCCAATCGTTCTACTAGAAGGAGATTTAAATAACTATTCAGCACTTCTACACAGTTTAGAGAGGAAATAGTAATAGTATCTCATGATAGTTCCTGCAAGCACACATGACTGCAGTTACTGGCATGCTGACTCCTAGAGGAACAGACAAAGATAGCTTTAAATAACATATGCAACTTACTCTACATTCTTTGTCCAGTCAGGAGGGGTACTCATGGTCATAAATACACAGTTGGTCAAAATAGTGCACATGATAAGCATGCTGAATAATGTAGATATAGTTAAGGAAAACACAATAGTAGTTCACACAATATCACATCAGCCATATATCTTACATACAGTAAAATATTACCATTTACACAAAGGCTTTAGACTTCAGTAAACATTGCATATATATTTTGATTAACCCAGTAGTATTCACTTTAGCACCTTAAACTTTAATATTAGTTTGGATTTGTTGATGTCCTCTTGTTTTGTTTTCAGACGGTATTAAAAGGCAAAGGAGACGGCTCTCACATGCCTGGGAGGTAACAGCCAAAACTGAAATAACTTACAGAAGAATAGTGTTTTACTTAAGTACATGACATGACTGAATAAGCATTAGTCTTTCACTTCTATAATTTTGGTACTAAACTCAACAGCTGGCATATGCAAGGTAAAAAAAGTTTATCCTATTTGCCATGAGTCAGAGCTATCAGAAAAAGCACATACCACCCCCAGCATCCAGCACAACCAGTCTTCAAAAGCAAAACAAAACACAGAATACTCATTTTAATTGCTCAAGTGACTGTGTTTCACGTTTCCTTATCACTAGCTTAGCAGTGCATGCTTCAGTCAGTGAAATGGAAATCCACAGACAGCTCACAGATTAAGGTGAATAATTTTCCAATATTATTTTTGGGCTCTCAAAACACACATTAGTAGCAAAAGAAGAATCTCTTGTTTTACCAGTGCTCTAATTTGAAAATGGTTCAATAGTACCTTGTGGTCAATTGCTTGAAAAGCATGGAAAACTGGTGAAGAGTAGAATTAAAATTAATTTTATTTAGAGTGACAACAAGGAACAATTAGGTATTCCAGGACTATGAAACCCAGATTAACAGCTCATTGCAGCTTCATTACACCCACTGTGGTGTTCTTGGTTTACAAGATCACTGGCTCTACAAACAGTGTGATCCTTCCCTTTTTGTGGCAATAGAGTAAACGGTTATTCAAACATTTGGAAAAACTGAACTAAACTAGATCGAAACCTGACTCAAAATGGCCACATGATGGCAGCAAAAAATAAGAACCACTACATCTTTATGCCAAATGGTTAACTCTAATTTTTCCTCTAGTCATCTCTCTAAATGATGTATTCCTTAAAAATAGTTGCATCAACATAACTGGCAAAGAAGGTAGCTTAAACTGAAGAAAGCCATTTACAAATAAACTTGTATATAAGAGCCCACGATTTTTAATGGTTTGTTGGGTTTTTTTTTGTTTGTTTGTTTGTTTTTTTTTTTTTTTTTTTAATCAACTACATAGCATTTTGTTATTTGGGACATATTTTTTATAGCTTGGACTAAAAACCTCCCAAAAAACCAACCCTTCACTCTGTGTGAAGGAAGAATAGGAGAAGTAACATCTCACCCTAAACTTTGCAGAAAATTGGTGCAAATATTAAGATCATCACTTACAGCTGATGAACAACTAACACCTGAGCATATCTTTTCAAGCAAACATTTAAATCACAGGGAAGGATTTAGCTGCCTGATTCCTGTTGATAGGTGGGTGACCTTTGTCTAAATGCCTGATGAAGCAGCGAATATCATCATATCTTTCATTTAGTGAATTCAATTTTTTTGAAAATCATGTTGTCATACAAGCTCTAAACAGTAAAAATCATTGTTCAGGGTTTAGAATAAATTTTTAGAATACCTTACAATGCCTCCCAGTCCACAGTCAGCTCTAGGGAGTCTGTCTTAAAATAACTGGGAAATTCCTTTAAATAAAGAGGGTCCATTTTGGTAGCTGAAAAACTTGGAGATGCCTGTCTGCAGCTTCAATAGTCTCAAAAAAACAGTTAAAGAAGTGGAATGTCCTCTTAGGAGAGCTGAGGTTTTACCCCTATGCAGTGTATTATGCGTTTACAGCTAGGTATCATTTATAACAAAGGCCACAGGTAGATCCTTGCGCATTGCTCGCTCTGTACATACCTCACCACATCTATGAGCTGCATGGCCAAAATGCTGTTCATTCTTGAATGGAGCAGATGCGCAATAAGGCCTAACATACTTTGAAATACAAACTCTGGCCTTGCTTTCCATTATGGGAATCTCAAACATAACTGACACATTCAATGCCTGTGTCTCTCTCCTTTCTTTGCCCCCATTTTGAGTGTTTGATTTACAAGCTCAACATTCCCTTAATTTTTTATTTTATGTTCTACAATAATTCAACTATACACACAGGTAAACAATTCTGATATACGATGACTTCTTCATGGAAATGTGGTTTTTCATGCTATATAGGCAAGTGGTAGGCTTAGAGGCAGTATGCAGCATCAAGCTAATCAATTACTGGAGCAGGTGAAGTCTCTTATCTTCCAGCTTACAAAGGGTAGCACAGGAGTACTTAGCAGGCACCACATTTTCTCTAGAGCATTTCCCTATTCCTTTCTAACAGTTCTTTCACTCTGCGGCTCCAGCCACTGACACCTCCCTTTGTCTGCTCACCCCCTCACCTTTTCTCATCTTTTAATCATTTCCTATTAATTGCCAAAGTCTGGCCATCTCCCATCACTCTTGTGTTGATGTCTCAAAAGTTCCACACGCTACCTTAACGTGAGTCAGGCAGGCAAAAGGGAAAAAAAAAAAAAAAAAAAGGCAGAATACCAGGAGATAAGTCAGCAGAGCATGAGAGAAAAATTCATGCTGTTACCAGTCTGGTATTACAATAGGTACTGGTAGTGAGGCGTAATAATTGCAAGGAAAGTCTCTGAACGCTGGGAAGAGACACACTCTGTTTCTTTGCAGGAGGAGCAACATCTGACGACGTGTCTGGGCACATGTGATCTGAGTGACCTATGCAGAACTTCGGGGAAGTTGGAGGATGTACAGATGAAGGTTTTCCAATCACTGTGGAAGTTTCATTGTGCCCAACGCACACCTTTCACATTGAAAGTGAAAGGTACAGTTCTGTTACAAAGACCAAAATGCCAAACACCCACCACAAAACGTGAGGGCAGTAGAGCTTATCAATAAAAGTCAGAAGATTATTAAAATAATAAGCAAAATTACCCCCTAATCTTTTCCTTACAGGTGGCTAACCTTGTATAAGCAGCTGAAATCTAAACTGTATTATGGAACATATTATGTGGTTCTTAGCTGTAGTGTTTGTAATATATTGAAGTAAAGAAAGAAAAAAAGATACAAAAAAGAACCTGTGCATCTATTCTTATGTTTAAGATAAAAAAGAAAATCCCCCTAACATCTAAGACAAAAATAGCTCATCCTATAGTTGGACAGTTGGAAAAGAAATCAGTCCATATAGTGAAAGGAAACCTCCTACAACAGAGCTAAATTACATGATAACACACCCAATCAGCTAATAGATAGAAGGAAAAATATTGGAATTGCATATTGTTTATTAGAATTGCTTTTATTCTGACTGCCATCAAGACCAACTGGATACTCTTTGAACACAATTAGGAGGAACTTAAAACCAAAACTGAACTCAGTAATCAGTAAGCCAGTAAAAATAATTACCCACAACTATCACAGATGCAGGGCTAGAAGGCATTGTAAATCAGAGTCTATAACTTGAATCGAAGAGCAGTCATTAGAGACTTTAACCTGACAGTATTTGGTTGCATTTTCTCACCATCACCTCTACTGTGACTGTAGGTGATTGTCAGGTCCCTTAGCTACTGTTCCCAAATGCTCCCTGACTCCACTCCAGACATCTTCGCCCCCTTCTCTCACTGCTTTAACTTCCAGGGAACTTAGAGGAAAAGATCTTCTGAGTCAGCAGCAATCAGCTTTGTTTCTTTCTTTCTCCAAAGACCTAGAAGATTCTGCCAGCAGTCTCTAATAATCAGGCTTCTGCCTTTGACTAACTATTCAATGTTAAAAACTTAAATGTCACACTTAAGTTTTCAGTTGGTGACTAATTTTCCCAGTCCTGGGGTTTTGCAAGAAAAATGCACCAACACCTCACCTGCTAGAAATTCCCATCAACCTGTTATGAACGTCAGTTACAAATTCCACATGCCAGTCTAAAACTTTACCTTGTGCACCATCCCATCAGTAATGGTCCCCCAAGCACATACAAATGCTCGGCAATCCACCTGCAGGACCGCTGCCTGTGCTTTCTGGAAATGTATTAAATTTGGCAAAGGCTCATGGTACAACTGGGCAGGTTTGGGAATGTGAGATTCAGCATGCATGAACCAGGCTTCCAGCTGCAACAGACTATAAAACTGGTGTCAAGGACGGCCTCAGTAGGACCCCTAAAAAGCAATATAAATATATCCCTGAGCTAGCTGTTCCTGAGCAGCTGCATATCTGCCTAATTGCTTGAAAAACTCAGAGCTCTTCTGGAATTTGTGAGCACAAACTGCATAGTGAAACAAGAATCTGGGGTTAAAAAAATTTCCATGTTAGAATAAATCTGAAGAAACTTTTCTGAAAAATTGATCAAGATGGATTCTTAAATCCATCTGCAGATTTGTACAGCACAACTATTCAAATTTAACAGAATAGCTAAAATGCATCTCTATGATATACACATATTTTCTAGTATTTATAAAACCTCACCATAAGTCTTCCACTGTAAAATAATAATTAAAAAAACAGCCTATGAAAACCTTTATTTACAATGAAACAGAAAGAGTTATGAGTTTTCTTAATTTTAGTGTGTAACATTTTGAACAACCATTGAAAAAGGATATGAATGTACCAAAATTTTAATAGCTATTTTTCTAAGAGGATTGAAGGGAGTTAAAACATACAGAGCAGAGGTGGCACTGAATCGGAAGATTGCCTTCCCTTTATTCAATACTATAAAGGTCTGAAAAAGAGAAAGAAAAGACATTTTATAAGTGCGTATTCACTGTAGATGCTCATTTTAAAACTGTTCCTGGTGACCAATCACCAAAACTGTAACTTTTTGAATAGCTAAAATACAACAATTATGACTCATTTAAAAAATAAAACTTATTTCCAGTACTTACCTGATGCGCCTAACATATGAAAATATAACTTTAAATACAGAATATTCAAGTCATTAATATTTTATGCTACTTCTTCATTAAACAATCTCAGTATAATAACATGATACATTTACATTATGTGTTTAATGCAAAAAAGGTGAAGAAATTAACTAAAATTATAATTTTATTTATGTTTTCCCATAGAAAACACTCTGTTCCCATTTGAAATACCATAAGCAGAGAAACCTTACCTGTGGATGTTAATGATGTCTTAGTAAAAGAAATCCTTATAGAAATTGATTTAATAGAGTACCCATTTGTTTGTATTTTTTTTAATCTAGTCTGTTTCTTGGTCTTTGTGCTAAGGACAGAGGGAAATAGCACTAACACATATAGCCATGATTAGGTAGATCTCTGAAGACTGTGGGTATCTGAATAAACCTTACTGGAGGAGAACAAGAGATACATCCCAGATGACCTCCCTGCACAATTCTGGTTTGCAAGTGTGAAACTTTTGCGGAACATACATACTTGCTAAATTTTAATTTTAACAGCCAAAGAGCCTATCAAATTTAGAGAAACTTAAAGGTATGCAAGTCTTACTTGAGAGAATTGTAGAAGACTCCGTAGACTGAGTTTGTCTATTTTTCTCAAATAAATCCCTGAGCCAAATATAAATTATATGAGAGCAAAACCTACAAACATTGCTTTGCTTCCACTGTAGGCCATCATGACTGCAACAGCATTAACACTACAGCATGCAAAATGTGGACTGTCAGGTTCCTTTGTGGCACTAAGGTGCTCTTCAACTGCAAGATCAATCAGAAAAGAATGAAAAACACTGCAGAAGGAAGGCTCAGTAACTTGGAACAAAGCTGCATGCAGTGGAAGGGATGATGCAAGGATTATAGCCTAAATTAAAACTGAATTAAAGGAAATGTCCAAAATAGCTTTTTTCGTTTGTTTTGTTTTGTTTTGTCAGAGTTGTGCATTTCACAAATAAGCTATGATAAAACCTCCCTGTTTTTCATTACAATGCTGATGGAGTGAGCTGTAAACTAGAATGCCAGTGGAAGTGTGGGAAAGTGTATATTGGTCTCTTCTGGTGTCCATGACGTCGAGCATGGCTTCAAGACTTTAAAAGCAAGCAGACCACAAGGCTATTTCTGGGAAGGCTGGCAGACAGAGAAAATATGCGAAGGAGGTTCAAGAAGGATGATTCTTCAGTTTGCTTAGACATGAGAAAACTTGAGAAAATTAGTATGTATGGACCATGAAGTACAAATATAAATCTCTAGGAGCATCCAGGAGGTGGAGAGAGACATGGAGATGGGGGTTTCCACTGGTCTATGACAGATACCAAGTACTGAAGGCAGAGAAGAAGGAGAGATTAAGCCCTGAGGAAAAGCTGTCTGAGTCCAGCTCACTTGCTGGCTTTTTCCCTGAATATTCTTTCCATCATAGCTCTACACAGCACACCCTCCTACACAGACCAAACCGCTTAAGAGTAAGGGACATTAATAGTGAGACTTTATATTGTCTTCAGTACAAACTCAAGATGTGTAGGAATGGTGTAAGGTATGCATTTGGTTTCCCTGCTTCTGCAGAGAAATGGAGAAACAGCATGTGAAACTGAGGACAGTGGGATAAGGCCTGAGCTAATGTTTCCAAATTACAGTTCCAGTTATGGATTACAGATAATAACAATTTTCAAAGCCACAGGACACACAGCTCAGAAGCCTCCAGCTCAAGCTCTTGATTTTTTTAGCTATAGGGTAGTTCACAAAATATATTAAAAATCACACTCCCTACTCACTTTGTATCTAAGATGATATCACCTATGTCTAGTCAATCTACATTTAAAAAAAAAAATCTTTGAATGCAAGCATATTAAACATACATCTCTCTTCTATTGTGCCTTATGGAAAATAACAGCATGCTGGCACAGCTACAGTTTCAGTTGGAAGCTGCTGCTATTTTAGCTGTTCCACTTTCTGCTGCCCTGCATAAGCAGAACCAACAAGACATAAATTCTCTACCTCAGTTTTAATTTTTCACTCAAAGCATCTTTGTGACTGGAGCTTTCAGAATGACTTTATTGGTCCTCTGAATTCCAGCCTTAAACAGGAACTAAAATTGTATCTTATCTCTGAAGAAGAATTTCCATAAAAAATACAGATAACAGCTGATATCCAATCCCTGTGTAAGCTTCCCTTCCTGGTAAGCCTGCTATATCTCACTCCAGACTCAACCCAGATGGAAGCCAATATGTAGGCAGTGTGGATGAATATGAAGCATTGCACCTAAAGCTGTCAGGACAAAGCAGACATACACTGAGAAAAGCTAAACAAATTCTAAACAAAGTGTAAGATTAATGTTTGTATATGAAAGATTAGGTATACTTTGCAGAGCTTAGGTTTTATAAAGTGCTTTAATCATTTTATAAAGGCAGGAAATCTGATCACCCTCAAAGTATTTGAATGTGAACATAAATTCAAAGAAATCCCTAAAGAGAAGTCCCTGATTTTCCACTTTTGCATCTGTAAGTTGGATCCCAGTTCTGTAACTTCTGCCATATTTGATATAACCCCAGGAAATGCATTCTTAGCATTTCTTTCTCCAAAGAAGGAGAAATATTTTGAGAAGATGCAGCTAAGAGGGAAGAAGAGTCCACACTGAACAAAGATATAGTCTTCGAGAACCTCTTGGGACGCAAGAACCTCTTGAGTTCACAAAACCTTATTTCTCCTCTTCTTCCTCTCAGTTAGCTTTAAATATTGTTTCTGGAAGGCTACATTTAGCAGGCTGACTGCTACTCCATTGCACTTCCACTTCCTACAGTTAAATAAACACCATCTAAAACCTCATAAGACCTTCTGAAAGGCAAGAGGTGATATATGGTTGAGCTGGGTCCTTAGCTTCTTGGGGAAAAATCTCAGGGGCAGATAGAACAAGAGACTCATATTGGAAGTTGTCGTTTCTTGTTTTTGTGGTTATTTTGTGAAACCATGTTTTATAACAAGATCTTAACTTTTTGTTTTGCTAGAACTTTTCAATTAAAAATTCTTTTGCTTACAACTATAAAAAATATCTAAAATCACTAGTGCATTCACCTTTTCTGATGTAATGAAATTTAGTAAAGCAATTTTACAGACTATTTTTGTTTCTGCAACCCAATACAAATCTGAGAAACCCAGGAGCTAGTGGTTTGATCAGATTAGGGATTGATATTACCAACTGCCAGGACAAAAGGAAGCTCCTTTTCTGACAGACTTTGTTCAACATTCTTCTGGCAAGAGGCAGGGCATGGAGTGGCAATCAACAATGCTATATCTATATTATAGCAAGAGGAAAGTGAAGGAAGACCCATTTTGTTCCACCTATTCTTTCCCTCCTCTTTAATGTAGCAGCCTAGGTTCAGGAGAAAATAGTCAACCCTTAAAGCATGAATCCAGGTGGACTAGATTTTGATGCATGACTGCAGGTCAGGATCTTGTGGGTTTCCAGCTGATCTTTTCTCTATAGACAATGATGCAAACCTCCTTCATCCTTTGTGATGGCAGCTTGGGTATGAACAGGCAGTCACTATTATACTGGGAAAACGCTGACTTGCACTTACACAGAAGTCAAATGCAAAAAAAATGGGTAAAGTCCAAGTTCATTTTTACTCAATTTTGGATTTAAAAAAAAAAAAAAAAAAAAAAAAAAAGAGCATTGCAACTATTTGAAATGTTAAACTTCACAGTTCTAAACACCAGCATTATTGACCACCATTTCATTATATGAACATAAGATTATAAGAACAGGTATTGTCTTATATAATAAAATAATTATGTTCCAAGGGTACATTTGCTGGCATTCAGGCTATCTGTGATACAATGTAAATCAATAATACTATCAGGTGTGTAAATTTGCTACCTTGGCTTTTCTGTTGTCAAACAGTGGTTGTAAATGTTTTCCTTTTACTTTCAACTTCAGATTCATATCAGGCATTAATACGTCCTCTTCTGTTGCAGGTTTTGCATAAAGGCACAGTTACAAAACCATAAAAATAGCACACCTATCTGTTTTTGTTTTTCTTAACAGGTTTTCTAATTTTTAACTTTTCATCTCAGGGCTACCTTATCCACAGCTTAAAGCTCTCACACCAGCTTTACACTTTTTTTTATCCCTGTCTTTTTTGAATTAAACTGTATCAAATCATGGCATGCACAAACCTATTGCTTAGAAAAAAAGTTACAAAGATGAAATGTAAAACACTCTAGATGATGTTTCAGCATTCAATGCATGCAAGAATACAGTGAACTTGTTCAATCTTGCTATGAAAATAGGCAAAAAACCCCTCAGCAAGTGGGAAGCAATACTTGCACATGAGGCAAATTATGATTTCACACCCATGGCTCAAATTTGGAATAAAAAGGATATTCCCAAAATTCTTACACAGGTTTCCTGAATAAACACTCATGCTCATTAGTATAATTTGATAAGTGCTGTAGGTAACCATTTCTATTCCCTGTTTGAAAGTTTGGAAGCCAGACTGATATAGTTTCTGTCGATGGATCAGGTATACTTTATGCAGAGGTCTTAATAGAGGTCTGAAGCAATAGTGGCATCTGCTAATCCATACACCTACCCTAACCCTTTCTTACAAATAAGTATTTTCCTTCATTCTAGTGTTTTTCATTAGATCCCTATCATTTCAGATAGATACTTCCTCAGGCAGAAATATAAAATCTCTAACCAACATGCAGCAGTTGTCTGACCATTACATTGGGAGAGGGTGTGCGGTTTGACTCCTTGGCTTTTACAAGGTGGAATTCAGAGAGGAATAAAGAGAAAGGTGAAATGTTAAATGGTACAGAAGTAAATGCATTGAGTGTTACGAGTCCTTCATGTCTTCCTGGAGATGTTAACATCTGCTTCAGGCTTTTCTCAAACAATTTCTCTTTCTGAGACTTGCAGCAGCATCAACTGCTACCAATACTCTCAAAAGACAAGTGAAATAAGATAAAAGTATTTCCAGAATTCACATACAACTAGATAACAAAATCTAGGAATTGGATATTTTAAAGTCAAATTACTGTCGTAAAATTGAAATAGATGTTGGATCTCTCTGTTAGGAAAGTCTATTTTCTTCCCACTAAAGGAAGAAATAACAGAGAGAATTGTAGGGTGTGAGAAATTTTTGTCTTATCTTTGGCTGACAGGGCTGTTTCAATTTCTGTCCTGCAGAAGATTAAAGCATGTGCATAGAGAGAATGTGTGGACTTCAGCACAAAGAAGAGAATCTCAGCAGGTATGTGAATTGCCCGTAAAAGTTATTTTGTGTGCAAAGAAAAAGATTCTTCCTTTCAAATAGTAGAGAAACTTGGCTGAATATGTTCAGCTGGTTTCACTCCATTTCTTGCAATTCTGTCATCAGACCTGCCTCATGTAATACGTTTTCAACTCCACCTGTGAAGGCACTGAAAGGGTCTTCCATTTCTAAGGGCTCTAAAAGCGTACCTGTAGGTCATAAGTATCATGTATCTGTTTTCACTGTAAAACACACAAGACAGTGACTTGACTATAAGTGTCCAGGATGAGCTGTGGGGAGGTAGGGATATAATTATTTGTCATTTTGTATCATAAATAAACACAATTAGTACTCTACAAGGCCTGCTTTTATAGAAACGCATCTTTTGTCTTTGTAAAAGTAGAACTGTGATTTAAAGATAAATCTTCATGCACTGTGAAGGGCAGATAAAGGCTCTTTCAGAGGCATCAAATAATGAAGACAAAAATATTGTTCTTTCACATAGTATTTTCTCTCTTGTCAAAACAGGACTCAAAAATCACATGAAATTTAGCAAACTGTGACACTTAGAACACAGCATTCTGTAAAAGTCAAAATAATTCCTGTCTTGATATTTATACAGTTTTCATAATCACACTATCTAATAATTAAAGTATCACCCAATCTAGTTGTCACTGTAAACTGTGAACCCTTTCTGCTGCATATGGGCTGTGCAACAGAATAATCCTGAAAGGATTCCAGGGCTGTTCAAGACCAGTTCCACCAGAAACTTTTAAATTAGTTTTACATTCTCTTTATGATATTTTCTTCTTATCCAGTGTTTCTCCATTGATTTTATAAATTTCCTAAGAATTTTCTATCAAAGCAGATTTCTAGGAACAAAATGTGTTATGTATTGCTTCATGCTGTCAGTTTTAAATCTGAAGAACCTTAGAGAAAGGGTGGTGTGTTGGTGTAAAATATATATTCACTTTTTTAAAGCTTACAAAGTATGTCATCTATTATGTTTGTATAGGTATTATACATTGCTTATAATCAAAGACAACATGCTATGTTTCAGCTTTGATATAAAAGTTCCTTTGATATAAATTAAATTATACCAAAGTAATAAATTTTGTTATAAATTAAAATAAAAGGATGAAAGGCTAGTAACCATTAAGGATGATGGAGTCTGTTCTGTACCATAGATGACAGTGGGCACTTTGGTAATTGAGAAAGCAGTGAATAGAAGCCTAGATTTTCACACTATTTATTTATACCTTGCTACAGGTATTGTACAACCATATTATACAATCAGTCATAATGTTACATTTGTTGCCAATTTAATTAATTTAATTCTAAAAATAGTTTTACTGCAAAATTCCTCCTTATGTAAAGCAGGAGGACCAGTGTGCCAAGGACACATGAGGGTAAATGTATTCTAAAAACATACATTAGCTAAATCAACTTTTTATAACTAGAAGATATTAAATATTTATTTATTAACTTTCTGGAAGGCAGAATGTATATATATCACTAGCATAAAACATTTTCTGCTCTTGTTGTACACCTAGTGCTTTTAGCATTGATCTACTGTTTCTACATTATTAGAATGATGTTTTCCTACATGGTTGCAAATTAACAGACTGAAGTAACAAGCTATATAACCCACTGCATGAAAATTAAATTAATATAATTAAGCACTCCAAACATGAGCATATGAACAGGACTGATATTAGACTTACTTTTTTATTGATGTAATATGGGTCCATGTCTTCCAAGGGCTCAGACACCATTCCTGGAGGTATGTCACCATATATAAATGGAAGTGTTTTTCCTGCCTCCAAATCACTGTTTGGCTTTGGCCCATTTTCATCATCATTGTCTTTACGATCTTGTTTAGGATTCTTAGCTTTTTCTGCAGCAATGCGTTGTTCAATAGCTGCAAGAGACTCTCTAGTGAAGTATTGGAAGCTGTCTGGTCCTGGTGGTACAAGCACTGACTGCTCCATCTTTTCATCCTGCACATTTTAATTACCATTTATTCTTCTGCATAGGAAAATACTAAAAGAAAGCAAAAAATAAAATTCAAACAAACATGTTAAAATCACCAAGAAAGATATAACATCTATTTTTAGATCTTTTTGTTTATGCTATGTTGGAATGCTCAAATACACTATATTGAAAATTATGTAAAGAAAGATAAAATAAGCAGTTTAGTTGGAGATTTGACCTTTGTAAGAGACACTAGTGTAGTTCTTATGCTATTTATATGAACTGCAGTAATTTCTCAACTCTAGGACTGTAACAGACTATTACTTCAACTAAACAAAAGAATGATACTTAACAATCAGGTAACACTGATAATATTGATAACATTCCTCATAACACTTAATTGTCTTAAAATCACCTTACATTCCTCTGGAATCAATCAGGATTATATTGGTAACTATAAATAGCACAGTTCATCACAGCTAATGTAGAAATTTCCACTGAGTTCAGCAAGAGTATCAGAAAACAAGCACAGAAAACAATAGAATCAGTATTTCTATTAAACAAATAAAAATCAAGTCTGCATATTATAATGTAGTAAAGTAGTGGTTCCAAGTAACTTTTTGTACAGGTATTTATTCTAGATAACTATATTTCAGTTTAACTGTTAATATATATTTGGTTATTTATTCAATAGCTGTAACTGGATAATTCTCGAAGTATTCTAATATACATACCTATTTATATGTCGCAACTGAGAAAATAAAACCCATGGGGGAAAAAAAAGGTCCTGTTAAAAGTACGAATCTGGCATCTTTCATTCATGCTATGGAATAATTTTCTGATTATATCAGATGTACAGATGAAATGCATATTTGGCCACACAATGGCACATATATCCCTCATGCCTGAATATAGAGAGATATTTGCAGTCTCCACCATTGCTTAGGTCCTTGCGAAATGATCAGTCATCCTTTCAGGAGACTTAAGGGCCAATGCAGGTCAGTACTCATTGAAATAAGATAGAGATATAGAATGATGGAGAAGTAAGCATACAAGAGATGTTAGGGGGAAAACAAATTAAGACAAATGAAAAGGTGAAAAACAAAACCAGGAATTATGGAAAGAAACTGAAAAAGATGAGGAAAATAGAGAAAAAAATGGAAACGAGGAGACTGTAAATGAATGTAGAAAGTATTAGTGGAGAAAGTGAAAAGTATGAACAGGTAAAAATTGGAAGATTAGAAGTTTAGCAGGATAAAAATGCAAATATAAAAACAAATAAAAATAAAAAGGCAGGTGGAACATAATACTGGGAAAGGAGCAGGAAGGGAAGCAAATACAGATAGGGTTGAACTTTCTATTAAGGAAAAGTCTCTAAGGAGAGTAAGAAATTAGCTGAGAAATAAAGGGAGAAGGAAGAAAAACATAGCTGGGAAATGAAAAAGAAGGTCACTAAAATATATTAAGTAATAAATCCCAAATCCTCTAGATCATTGATGACAGGGTGAGCACAAACATCTTAATCACACATATGTATCAAGTAGTGGAATACAGCGGATAAAATAAAAAAGAAAGGTCAGAATGCTTATGGACTCTGAAACCCCAATTTTCTTGATTTCTCAGAACAATTTAAAGTAATATATTTCACTTGATGATAGAATCATCACCCACAATGAGAGGAATGACTTGTAAAGAATTGAGGTGGCAGATTTGTCACTGTAAAAATATGAAAGGGATCTAATCGCCTACCAAAACACAAAGTATTCACCCATGGAGAATGCAGACTCATGACAAAAATTGCTCTCTAAAGCTTTCCCTTCTTTCTGGTGTTGAAAGGAAATGGAATCATCCTGTTCTGTCTCCACTAGGGGGGAATAGGAAATAAGAAATTGTACCTCAACCAACAAAGATTTAAAATCTTCTCTTCCTCCACATAGAGAGCATCCATCAGACATCTCCCAGCTCTCCATTTCATGGTTCTGTTTACTTCTGGGAATAGATTCTTCAGTCTTTTAACTATTGAACAGTTATAAACTCACAGTTTGTACATTTTGACATTGTTTCTTAATGCTTATCCACACCTTGTGGATATTGGGAAAGGAGAAAAAACTACTAGCCACATCACTGACCTTGCTGATCCCCAAATTGATCCTGTAAGTGGCATCATAATTTGTGAAACAGATCTCATACTAAGAGAGAATGATAATATTCAAATATTATGGGAGCCACAGCTGTAGGTGGATACTACTTGTTCTGTGGGCTTCAGGGTGATACAGAGACTCAAGAGAGACAGTCAGGTTCTCTGCTCAGCTTATTTGGCAAAGGAAAGCACAAAGGCCTCTCTATTCCTCTGCTCTTCCTCTTCTCTCTCAGCATAGGTATAATCCTCATAGGCACCAGCAAATGAGGCTACACAGCCATGTCTGCTTTTCCTTCTCATCCTTCTTGTGAGATCCAGGAGGTTGGTGTTCCCCTTTCCCATTTTTCCTTTGAAAATTCCCTTAATTGTCCAAAAACCTCTCTGTACACAGCACTCGGTGCTCCCTGCCGTGGTGGCCAGTGAGGGAACAGCAAGCCAAAGGAGTCCTAGCACAGTGGGAAGAGGTACTGGATAGTAGCAAGGGCAATTTCATGTTTTGAAGAGGAAGGAAGTGGACATCCAGCAAGCAGTCAGCAAAGAAGAGCTCTGAAACCCTATGGTGCTCTATCAGGATCACGTTTTAGTTCAGCTGAGTGTCCCCAACTGGCATGCAGAACAAGGAGCTAAACCTGCAGGATTTGCCTAAAGGTGCACAGAAGCAAACTACTTCATAGTGGTTAGTTATGCTGCAAAAACATTTGATTCAGCTACTGTGTTTACATACTGAGTTTAAAACCATAAAATTCTATGGGCTTTTCTAATAATACTTGTAATTTTTTTTCTGTAGAAAGGAACTTTACACTATTTTTCAATAATTAATCCTAAAATGTTCACAGGTCTGACAAATGTACATGAAGCTAGGCAGACATACCTTCAGATGTATCTAAATCTAAGTAGGCCATACTTAAAATGTTTCAGAAGACTTTATGAAGATTAAATACCTTTTATCCTCTACTTAGCAGATTATATGATATTCCAGATACATCTTCCTTTTCTTCACGGATTTTCATGATTATAAGTCTTCAGAATTGCAAATGGAAGTCTTCAATACATTCAAAAATCAGTATCAAATACCTAACAGAATTCACTAGTCTTAATTCCAAGTCACTTTCATCTGTCATATCACAGTGGTTAACTGAAAGGTTTGTATTTCCTTTGTTATAGATGATAAATTTATTCTCACATATCTGTGTAAGGGATGGATAACAATTAATACCAGGCCAGCATACCAACTGACATCCTTCTGATTTCTGTCAAACAATTTACTAAATATTAATTGAGTAAGTACAGATTGATTACACCATCCAAATTTACTTTTTTTTTTTTTTTTTTTTTTTTTTTCCTTTTAGCATAGCACTGGTAATTCAACAGAAAAAAGAATATAGAAATACACAAAATATAGATTTCTTACTAAGTTCTTTCCTACTCTCCTTCTGGAGTCAATGAGTTTTTTTTTTTCCTTCTTCATCTACAATTGGATTTGAGTGACTTTCTTATAAGCAGTGTTATCAGTAGGCAAAACATTTCAAATTTTGGAAAAAAAGGTACTCTGAACATTTAAGAATAGAATATATTCATATATACTTTGTATTATACATTGTTGTAAACCAGATAACTCCAGAGCATACTCTGTGTGCATGGACCATGTGTAAATCACATGCAGAATAAGTCTGAAATTATTCAGCTGCATCCGTGTAATTGCACAATCCAGTTGATCTGCCCATGCATCCAGTCTGAAGCATCCAGAACTACACTGGATTAGCTATGCACACACTGACCATTGCGGCAATATACATGCAAATGGTTCAGCACTTCCCTGATGGATGTGATCTTCTGTACACCTTGTGCAGTTATAGATCATCTATACATACTTCAAGAAGAACTCAAGATGTCAAATATCCACAGAGTTTCTGCAAATATCTAGAGTCCTCAGATTTCACCTAAAGAAATTTTCTAGGCAAAATAAAAGGACATGTTGGCAAATAGATGGAGAGATAGTGCCTTATCTAACAACTATTCCAAACCAGTTGGACACTAGCCTTTGAAGAAGTCAATTAGACAATACATAACTCTCTGAAAAAGACAGGTTTGAACAAGAAGATTATATCTTAACCTGATAAGCATCTTGTTTACTGTCAGCATTCATGTTCTTCATGCCTTCATAACAAATAGTGACAGAAGTTTCTGGAGAGTTTGGTCAGGAGTACCTTAACATACATGTAGAACTATACAGTACTGCAAATACCCGAACTTTATCCAAATGCATAAATCTAAAACTGTAACATGCTTTGATGTCTGATGTTCTGTGACAACACCCATAAATTAAAATTTAGCTTCCATTTGCGACAGGAGATACTGAATGTTGAGATGTTGAAGTACCACAGGACCCTATGTGCAAGAAATGTAGGAATTTGATTGTAACAGACCAGTTTCAACTATGCTTCTGATACAACAGGTCTGGTCTAGCTTTATACTTGCACCTACATAAACACTTACATAAAGCCTCCCATGATCATCTTTATATCTAAATGCTGAAATCAAACCTGATCTCTAAAAATCAATCTTTTTCCTGCCTCTCCCTCCATCCTTCAAGTGCCAAAATTCCCAGCAATATAACTTCTAGTACTAGCCAGCATTTAATTTTACTCAATTAGCAGAGCAATATGATTAACTTAAAAAAGCTATTTTTTCAGATTTACCACATAGCAATGTGACATGTGCCATGTTTTCTAGAACATACTGCATAGATATTAAGTTTATTCTATGGTTAACACTGCAGGCGCTGAGTGATGTGAACATGTTTCTAGTGTACAGACATGGTGAGTAGACCAGAATGGTATTTTTGCTCTTCCATTGGCCTAGTCTTGTCACACATAGATAAACATGACAGAGACTATGCTCTAGAGAATAACTAGAGAATAATTCATGTTCTTTACTTTTGTAGGTAAAGCTTTGCACACACTGGAAGTAGTGGTGAATTAATACTTATGCCTCCTCTGCCCCACTTTTTTTTTTTCTTTTTTCTTTTCTTTTTTTTTTTTGCATTGTCCAATTTCTCAATTTGGTGAAAGGCCATTGAGACTAGATTTGTACACTACTATATGATACAATCTGAGATAGTGCAGCTCTGGTTTGCTGGATGTGAACATGCATCCAAGATGAAGTGGAAGGATGAGTGTGAGAATGAGTGTGAAAGATACATGAATCTTTCAACAAATACATTGCACATTCTTTTGTGCTGCTACTTGCAGAATTAATGACTCACAGGACTCCATTATATACATCACAAAATATGATTTGTTAAACTTAGTGATGTAAGAAATAAGTCATCTCTCGCTACTAATAGAAAATAAAAATGACACTAAATTGAATCATATATTAAGAAATTAGCAAATGAAACTGGACTGTTTTCACTGCCTGGTTCATCTCCCTTTGAATTTCAGGATGACACCCTTAAACATGTGTATACACTGCTGTTTCCTTGTACTTTCCAGCACTGTGAAACTGATTGCTTAAGGGAAAACTCAGGCAAGAGAATCCTGCTAGACTAAGCACAATTTAATCTTTGCCCTTTGCTTTGCCCTTGCCCTGTGACACACATTATGTTTTTGCTTTTGGCATAAACTAACAAATCAGTTCTATTAAAAATCATGCATCTTACTATTTTGAAAAGCATCAGAGTAGTAAACAGTAGCATTAATATTTTGACGTTCTCTGGACGCAATGATGTAACATTGGGAACTCCATTTTTCTAAAGAGACTAACTAGGTACTAGCAAGCTTATCAGTGATATGCCCGGGGAACGTCACTTGGCTGATTCAAGGCACAACTAACAGATCACAACTACTGCAAAATAAAGATAAATCAGTAAATGTACACGTAAACTCACAGAGACCAAATCTCTATGTTATATTACTTCTCATTGTTTACTGGCACAGCTTCTCTTTATTTTTGATTTATCAACTACTCATTAAGATTCTTGTCTTCAGAATACAAATTAAGTATTACATCAAAGCGTGGATTTGTGAGAGGAAAGGAAGGGAGGTGTAGCCAACTACTGCAGTTTTGGAAGTGAGGCCTCAGTTAAGGAGAAATCCCGGTTCCTTTTTTTCACAGAACTGAGCCTGTATCTGGCCTGTTTATTTTAGGGCTACTACAGGTAGCAAAGGTGGGTAGGATATCCAAAGCAATACACTTGGCAGGACAGAAATCAGATTAGAATATTGGGACTATGCAACTTTTTATGACTCCTTGTAGCTCATATATAAAATTAAATTTCATTCTCATAGAGAGCTTTCTAAGGGAAATATGCATCCTACCAGACCGATAATAGGATTCTCCTGTATCTTTTTTCGTTATCTTCTTGGTGTTCCATCTCAGCATGGATAATGCAGATTCAGGCAGAAGGACTTGCTTGCATTAGATTACTTGGACTTGGCTAACTGTATTTATTTAATGCATATTAATTTTAAATAAACTGTAGGTACATTAATACTGCAGATATCAGAATAGGGTACATACATATGAACGGAGACAGATATTTTCCATCAATCAGCAAAACTCTTAAGAGTACCATGGGCAACAGACCATTTGATATCTCTTTGCAGTGTTCTGCCATCACTATGCAGCAATGAAATCAAGATTAATGGGACAGAAAGAAAGCCCATAAGAAAACATGAATTTGTCATCTTAATGGTAAGTTTTCATTTGGGAAGGCAATCATGGCTCTAATCCTTGCTCCTAGAGCTATTTCTCTACCTACTAAATTCACTTGAGAAGAGCCAGTTGAAAATTGCTGGAGGTGCATTCATAGCTGAGAAGAAAGTTTAGGAATACCTACAGGAAAAGAGGGTTTAGTTCTAGTTTTCACTCCCAATTAATTTATACAATTCAGGAAGAAAATACAAGCCGCAGTTCTGAAAAATAAAATAAAATAAAACAAGTCAGCCTTCCCCAAACAAATTAACTAACCAAGTAAAACTCTCATGCTGGGAAAACAAAAATGCTCCCTATGAGCTACCTGTACTAGGAACCGTTGTCTGCTGCAGTCAAAGGAGACTTTTGTGTAGCTGCAGCTTTTTTTCCCTCCTAATACTTAGAGTCTCAGTCTTGTCCTTGTTTCTTGATTAGAGGAAATCAGAAAACGACATGAAGTGGACACAGCATATTATTAATCACTATTTGCATTATTGAGATTGCTATTCTCATTACATTTTTAAATTTAATTAATGTATCTCTAAACCAAAATATAGTTACTAGGCTTTACTTTAGATTAAAAATAAATAGCTTGCTTCTGCTTACTGCTTTGCTAGTTTAATTCCACTAACTGCAACAAAGTCATTTCTATTTTATAAAGCTGAAAAAACAAAATCAGTTTGGTTTTTTTTGTAGTTTCATAGGGGGAAAAAAAGTATTTTAATGGGATAAGTCACAATGCATCTGCATTACTACTCCATCTGAGTAAATAAATTTAACAGGCTACCAAGCTGAATGAATTCCATGCTTACTGTGTTCCTGCAGTGTATCTTGTGCAGCAAATGACTGCAGTGCAGAGTAGCAATCTTTCTGTGTT
This sequence comes from Antrostomus carolinensis, assembly GCF_000700745.2. Classification (NCBI taxonomy): domain Eukaryota; kingdom Metazoa; phylum Chordata; class Aves; order Caprimulgiformes; family Caprimulgidae; genus Antrostomus; species Antrostomus carolinensis. The sequence continues at coordinate 74,466 of NW_010332226.1, forward strand.
CTTTCATTTGATCAGAACAGGGACTCCTTCTGTTGGCAATCTATATTACTAATTCAAGATTAATTTTCTTAAGCAATGTCTGAAAGCACATTTTTAGTAAAAAAAATAAACAAAGCAAGGTAGGCTATGCAGTGGAAATTATATAATGTTACTGATTCATTTTACATTAAGGTAAACTTGAATCTAAGACAAGATTTAAGTTCTGGTTTTGGCCTATTGCCACACTTGGGAAACAAGAAATAAAAGCTGATGGAAAACAGATTGTTCCATACCCTGAAACGATGTCAACTTTTCAGAGCTAATAAACCTAAAGATTTCTCCATACTCAAAAAGTTACTGAATTATGACCCTTGTGGGTTGTTTAACCCCATTAACAGCATCTGGTATTCGCTATCTATCTCATGTGGTCAGTGTAAAGGCCAGAGGCCTAAAGACATAATGACAAAAATATTTACATTTTCAAAACCTTCTGACATTTCTAGTTACGTGAGTATTTTTCTTGCAAACAGAACAGTAAGCACTGATTTCACTCTTGAGGCTCCCCTAAGTCAAGGAAGCAGATTTAAGGATGACAAGAATATATTTAACACACAAGATAATGGGAAAAAATAAACTGTAATTAAGGAAAACAAAAGAATTGCTGGTTTGCAGGTAAAAGATGGGACTGCTATGAAGTGACAAAATCCCCAAAACTGGGGAAACAAAAGAATTTGTTTTTAAGGAAAACAAAAGAATTGCTGGTTTGCAGGCAAATGGTGGGACTGCAATGAAGTGACAAAATCCCCCAAACTGTAGAAATTTGTAGATACTTTTTACACTGCATGGGAAATCCAGACACCATAGAAAAGGTAGAAGAGTTGAGTTTCAGCTTTCTCTAATTAAATATTAGAAATAAGTTTTGATACTTTATCCCCTTGCTTTTACTCACTGTACACTCAAGGACATGCTTTTGCACAGTGCAGAGAGGAGGCACTAACAGCCCCACTGGTCTGTTTTAGAAGCAGGATATTATATGCTAAGTCAGTGCAGTGCAGCACCCAAAGTGAGGGATCCATGTCACAAATTGTCTTTGAAAGGAGGGAGTGCTCAAGGAATGGCAGATGCTCAAACCACAAACCCACTCTGCAGCCTAGGAAGCACTTTTGTCACTGCATGACTTCCGTGTAGCTATGTTCATCATTCCCTTCTGCAACCATGAGTGTATCTTAGGTTTTATGAGAAGCAACAAATACATGGGCTACATATGAATCAAGTGTTTGTCAAAATAATTTGTATGCTATATGCTAATGTCATGTAACATACGCCCGTAAACACATGGCATTTTTATTGCTATTTACGTGGGCAAGACAATGGGTCCTTTTTACTGGCCACTTCTGATCCTGCTAAGGCAACACATTTACATCCCTACATTTCCCTCTGCAGTTTTGTGATTCTGATCTCACAAATGAGCAACCATTTTTACCAGCAGTAAGAGGATTCTGCTATTTCTTAGTAGGCTGCTTCCAACATATTAATAATTTGCTAATAATATGTGAGAAATGACTTATTACTAGGAGATCAAAAATTTCTCTTTATAGTAGCATAATTAGTATCTGCTCTTGCAGATACAACTTTATTTAACCCCAAAACTTATTTTATATATACAGAGAGCTCTCAGAATTTCTTACAATTAATAAAAACAGTCACATCACTGCTGTAAAAAAAGTCTTCCAAAACACAGACCTGGTAAAAAATAAACAAGTGAACAACTCTCACTTAGTTCCTGATCAGTTTTGAACTGATTTTCAACAAAATTTGAATTAACAATGTTAGTCCAATGTAATTTTGGAAAGTTCTCATTAAGTGTACATTCATGAGGCCACCATGCCTCAATCTTGTGTCTAGGCACGACTATACATGACAGTAGTCTTGAGACCTGACAGTGCTCAAGCCCTGGTACCTTGTGCCCTAGAGGTAGTATAGTTGCACAGTTAATTTGCTCTATTGAATATTAGATAAAGTAATTTGCACTAACAGCCATGAATTATTGCTGCTAGTACTCAAACAAGCAAGCACATTATAACTATTTTCCATATTTCTGCTTCCTTTTGCAATTGAGGTGATGTACTCCTCAGAGGCTACATGTTGCTTTGATAAATCTCTCTGGCACACCTCCTAGGCATAGACCACCTTTCCTGCAAATGGCACCTATAGTTCAGCAGCATTCCTAAAATCCCAGCACCAGTGCATATTCCTACACTCATCGTGTCTTATCAGATTCATCCCAAAGCTTCACACTTCTGACACTGGTGTGCAGCTCACCACTCAGAAAAGCAGCAGCTGAAGCATATGATTCAGAAAAGCAGCATTTGAAGCAAGTGACACAGAAGCTTTGTAGAAGTTCTTAATACAATTATGTTTTACCCTGAAGAGAGTAAAAGAGAGAAAACCAAAAGTAAAAATACTAAAACACTCCTCTATTACTACTTCTCTGAATTTCCTAGTAACTCTTTGCTTTATCTTTGGTATTTGGTCTGAGTCATTTAAGCTATCTCTCACACAAGGCTTTTCTCAAAATAGTCAGAGAGAACCTCTTGCTTTTACTACTCCCAACTCCTGCATCAGGAGATCACATGATCATCCCCATCAGCTCATCAAAATCCATCCACCAATTTGCTCTTTAGTTACCATCCCACTTACGAGAATGAGTTTTCTTAGTCAGCTCCCATTTACAAATATGCCAGCTGTAATCCTGTGATTACATCTCAATTGTTTTAGTGAAGTGATGCCAAGACTAAGGCTAACGGTCAGATTTGCTTTCTGCTTGCACTGTTACCCTGTGGAGCAGCCTGGAAGCTGTCTGTGGTGTGACCCAACCAGCAAGTCCACAGAAAGAATTGTTAAAAATGAGTTAAATCTAGATGACATTAAAAGGTGTGTTGACTTCCTATGTGGATGGGTGACAGGATTATTTACCTGCCCTATCCACCCATATTGGCCCTTGCGATATTCCAGACAGCTGATGGTGATGCTGATGCTCTCAAGTATACATACAGAAATATAAAAAGGAAAGAAGCTTGAGATCTCCCACTTCTATAAATATAATTCAGTGTATATAAAATGTGCAGTTAAACTATGTTAATGAAGCTAATGAAGTAATAATTTTTTTAATAATTTTAAAGTTTTCTATCTTACATTCTACCTTTAACAGTAACTCATAGACTACAAGGTCTGTGTCATGTGAATCAGTTCATGTGGAACCACCTGTAAGATGACTCAAATAGGAGAAGAAACATGACTCAAATAGGAGAAGAACATAACTCAAATAGGAGAAGAAACATGATATAGTGAAGACCACAGCAAATAATGGCAGATCTGACTAACAACAAACCACATCTCACCTTTTCTGATAGGGAAATAACAGTTTATCCATTTTAAAGGATTTGTGATTGGTGATTAAAATACTTTCATCTATTCTTCTCATTCAAAACCACACATTTGTCTTTATAATGACTGAAACTACTCTTGCATTTGTGATTGGAACTGCTTATTGCTGTTCTAAATTGTAATTTTTACTGTTCTAATAGAGGTTAAAGTGTTAAAGAGGTTCTAATAGAGGTTAAAGAGGTTAAGGTTAAAGTGGAGTACTTTTTCTAAACAGTAATTTTTAGTTTATAGTAGTGAGTTATATTGTGTTCTAGTATTTTGGCATTGGGTGTCCAGGGTAATATCTCAAATAGTTTTAAGATAAATTATAAAAGTAGTCATTGTTGTTCCATAACACTTTACTCTGCTAATAGCAGACCCAGTGTGAAAGGTAGTTCCAGCACTGCTAGATGAGACAAAGCTTCAGCCACTCAAAGTCCCAGAGTCAGGTATCGATTTACAATACACCCAGCTGAGAAATAATGCAGGGAGGCATTCCTCAGCATGTCACTCTTCTTGTCTGATCAATGCATCTGAAGACAGGGCACCATTTCCCACCAGACTCAGAGCTGAATAATGTTTCTGCAGGCATCATATATACAATCTAGATGTAGTTGTATAAGCAAGCTTGCAGTGAGAAGCCACAGTAGGAAATTTCATTTTTTTAAAACAGTTTGTCAATGTACTTGAGAGAGGGCACAACAATGGAAATAAATGCAATACATAAAGATAAGAATATCCAGTTATAAAAAGGAAGTCTTTAGTATGTGAACAATGAACATCGTCAGAGAAGAGATCAATGCAATGTGTAGGTCATGGCTCTAAGGAATCGAAGGGCATTTAAGTCTGAGGGAAAAATGAACAATTAAGAAGCTTAGAAACTATTGTATTACATTGACTATGAAGTAAGGACAAATTGGAGACAATATTCATAAGTGAAAGACATCAAACAAATCTCTATTTGTTTTTGAGGAAAAAGCCTATGAGAAGCATACATACAGAAGAATTTTCATGATTTTGCAATTTTGAGTAGGATTTGGTTTGTTACACCTGTTAATCCAGTTTTCTACATTCATTAGTCTTAAAATTCTTGGTTTTCTCCATGATTTAAAATTGCATCAGGATGTATATTTGTAATGTAACAGATGATCTCTCGATTCTATTGAAGCTGCTCTCAAAACATGATATTGACTTCATTCATGCACATAAGTTTTATTACCCAATTGATATATTTGATATATCAATTATTCTGATACATCAAATATTCAAATATTCTGATTTGTGATAAGTAATTTCAACTCAAACTCTTTTGCCTTACCTTAAAGGAGAGGCACATTAACCTTGAGGAATACTTCTCTTTAGTTTTCTTTTACATATTGAAATTTTACCAGCTGACTTTCATATGTGCTAAAAAGATGCAGTCTCTTTTTCTGAGCATATTTTGATATTTCAGTGCTGCAGGACTAATGCATAAAAATATGATTGATATATTTGGATTAATAAATTAATAAAAGTACTATTTCAAATCAGATTAAAAATTACTTATTAAAAAATTAATAGAGTGTTTTTAAATTCATTACTACCGAGGACTTCTTTTGTCACAGTGCAAATTATTTCTCATATGTTAAGCTGTAGGATGGCAAAATGCTTTTCACATTATGACACATAATGTCATACAACATACAATGTCATTGGAAAAAAAATTGCTATAAAACAGTTATTCACAAAGTGTGAAGGGTTGAGGATGGGGAGAGGGATTTAACCTGAGGAAAGTAATAAAAAAATTATTAACATGTAATCAAAATTTTTGCTCTCCCTTTCTCTCTTCTTGCTCAAACTTTTTTCCCCAATGAAATCTTTCCACCTTTCTGGGAAGCCCATGAGGGACTTGAACTTAATATTGTCCTTACCTAAACTGGTCCTAGGGAGTGAAATACAAGTGTTCTTGCTCCCTCCCTCGATATCCACTCCAGCCTTCCCAGACAGCTGGGCTTGCTGGAAGCTCAGTACTATAAGGGCAGTGTTTTGGGCTCGATAGGATCAGGGCTGGGTTTTCAGGTATGTGGTTGTGAAGTTAGGCTTTCTGCTGGCTTGGTGATGAGGGAGTTCTTGGGTGAACCACAGTTTGGCCGCAGAAGCTTGGAGCAAGCCAGCAAGCAGGGAGAGGGGAATGTATAAAAAGTATTCCAAAACCAAAACCAGTCAAGACCAAAACTGTTACCACTGTAAAAGACAGTTAAAGATAGATGAGAATGTAGAGCAAGAGGCATTTTTTTCAGTGAGAACACAATGACCTGATACATAACAGATGGCCAAAGCATAAGACTGTGAATAGGCACCTTACACAGCCTGTCCCCTTAGAGACTGTGTCCCCTAAGAAGAAAGGACCTCAGTGAAAATGTGTGATATATATATATAAAATCTAAAGATGGCTGTTTTGAAATATGAGTACATAGATTCATCAGCAGCAATAGGAAATTTTAAGAATTCTGTTTAATTTTACTATCTGTTTTTCTCAGGTTACATCTATACTGTATCTGACAGTGCACAGTCAAAACAGCATTCTGCCACAAGCTGCTACTGAGGCAATATGAACCTGTCCACCTTGCCTGTTAAGGAAGTCTTTCTGGATTTGGGAGGCAGGTTGCTTGCAAATCTCTAAGTTTGCAGCAGCAGATGTCTGAGCTTTTCCAGGAAGCTGTCTCTCGAGTTACTTCTGTTTTTGTGCCTTGAACAGCAGACAGCCAAGATCTGTTCACATTGCAGGTAAATGGGTTTACAAATCTTTGAAGATTACCTTTTCAGAACAGCATCAGAGCTGTCCAAACCACATAAGCCCTGCTGAAAGCAGGCAGAATGCATGGCTGTAGCTATTTTGGTCTCCAAACTCCCTTCAGAAACATTTTATTTATCCTATATACAGTCCAATTGACCAAAGTTTTAATTATTTCAGACTTCCTTCTACTGCCATTGCTGTTGTAAGTGTTTTCAGTTTCTAGGTGGAGTGATTCATCCCAGTCTATGAGTGCTTAACACAGCAGCTTAGCACATGATAGGCTAGCAACCAAGCCTAAGGGCTGCTGAGGTTAGTGGTGTCTGTGCTACTAGCAGTCATGATAAATCTGACTCTTATGTTTCACATGCCCTTGTCTAAGTTTTGGAGCCAGACCAGGACTAAATCTTAGTGTACTTTCCCTTCTCCCCATATATATCTAAGACGCAGTCTTTCTTAGCCATCCACAAGGTTATTACTGTCAAAAAATGTTTTCCATCATCATGCTTATAAAGAAACAAGAGTTTCTTTGGCCTTATCAAAGAAAACCTGCTCATATCCAGGGTGATTTTCTAACTAGGTGCTTTGGCTATGTTATCCTGCTGTATAAATTCTCAGAAAATAGATGACTGGTTTCCTCTCAGAGTGTCTTTGTAGCCTTTCTTCATTATTTCAAATTCAATTTTTTAGATGTTCAAATTTCCAATTTACATCAATATTGTACTTTTGAAGAAGATTTCCAGTCACATTTAGGAGACGCAAATGTCTGCAGAGCTCCCTCATTATCCTCCTTTTAACCTCTTCTTTTTCAGGATACTTTCCAAAACTCTTCAAGGGCTAGGCTGTCCAGCTGCCAAAACTACTCCTTCCCCTTAAAGGTCATCTTTCTTTCTGTGCTATCTGAGCATTTTTCCTTATACTTAGATTGTATGTTGATTGGAACACTGATTCCTTTTCTCTCTGTATTTGAATAGCACATACAGATTGAGGTCCTAAATTCTGTATATGAACACCTGCCTATTATAGGCAACAGTATCAGGCACAAACCAAAAGAGAACAACTTGTGGTTAAGAATCTGGAAATTAGGAGGTGTTAAAGTTCAAGATTGTGTATTTCAGAGGAGTAAGATGAAGGAACGCATTCAGAACTAGAATCCAACAAAGCCAGAAAACCGGAGGTTTTTAAGATCAAAGTTACTGAAACTTCCAGAAGTAAAAATATGCCCTAGAACACTGCAATACGGTATTTTAACTGAGATAACACATCAATGTCTCAAAAAATAACAATAATTTAAAAAAATGTTTTAATCCCCCAAAACAGTTAATAATTACTGCTTCAGGAAAGCCACCTGAATTAGAAGCATTACACAGAGAAAAACAGACCTGCAGACCTCTAAAGAGAAGAGAAAATTGCTTACTATGTGGATTGCAGAATAATGCTAATCAGAGCTTCACCACCCACAGACATTAGCCATCTTCACAATCTTTTCTCACATGAAAGAGAGCAAATGGCTCGTATTTCATATTTGGAGTTTATCTGAATAGACAGCTAAAGGCATAATCTATCCTTTTCCAAAGCGTTAAGCAATCAAGAATTCACACAAAAGTCAATATGAAATTCTTGTCACTCTGTTTTGAGACATTTTATTTTTTGCCTAAGGAACTAAATATAGACTTAAATACATAAGCTTAGACCTATCTTATGAAATTTCAGCCTGTGATAATCACAGGAGAGAAAAATCGATTGCCAAAACCGACTAAATTCCTGCATTTCAGATCCTGAAAAGCATATATACCTGAGAAGTAAGTGTCTCTCCTGAGACATCCATAGAAATAATATGCACAAAGTGGTCAAAGAAAAAGGGAGAGAAAATTTTAAATAAAACACTGTTTCGACTATTAGACAGTTAAATAGTACTTAATATATTGAAGAGAGATCTGTTTTGGAACAGAGAAATAGCTTTTAAAAACAAAATTGAATGTTTACCACTCCCCAGCATTTTTAAAAATTAATTGATTCTTATGTCCCCAGCTTTTTAATTTTTTTTTTTTCCCTCAAGAAACTCGATGCTAGACATTAGGCTTGCAGACATAAGAGAGGGGGTACTGTATCAGCAACTTCAGCAACCAAAGGAGAAGTTTGTGTACAAAACAAAATGGTAGCACCATTGCTACCATTTAAAAGAAAAAAACAAACAAACAAAATAAAAACCTAAAAATATTAAATATTATTTGAATAAAAGTAATCTTCAACTCGAATTCTACTTAAAAGGTACTCAAAGTAATTAAGATTTTTTTTTCCTTATCTCATTGCACATGTATATCAATGAAATTGTAAAATTCTATCTATTGGATGTCCCACTCATGAAATATGACAATGTTTTCACTTCAGAGCAGGTACAGTCATACCTGGTGATGCAAAACTGTGTCTACATTAGCATTTCCAACTTTTCTATTTATATTTCTATTAAAATAGTTTATATAAATATATATAATAGATATTAAATATAATTTATATGTCTACCTATATAGCTGTTTATATTATCATTTTTTGTATTTAGGTACACAGTTACTCCTTATTACAGATAAATAGGCTAGTGACATCCTCCACCTGGTACTCCTAGGATGTGGTTTTCTATTACACAATCACAGACTGTCTGAGTATCAGCTTTTTTTATTAGAATACAGATATTTTGTAAAATTTTCTCACACATTTCTAGCCCAGGCAAATGTAAACTCTGCTTCTGTAAAATGTTACAGGGAGTTTTATATTTGCCCATCAAAAAGTAGACAGCAAAACAGACAGAAACATCCTGAAATAACATCTGGCAAACCTTCCTCATCTAGGTGTGTCATGCAGTTTTACAAAGCTCCCTGATCCCAGAAAACAGTGCTATGGGGTAAAGTATACTATTTTGCGGAAGATTTTATATATATATTTGATGTATCTTCATTTTCTCAGATGCTATATATGACTTACCTATCATCTGTTGAACAAAATCAACTTAGTCTGCCATTAAATAGGAGTGTATTTTTAATGATTCATGTACACTGGTTTCCACACAAGTATTCAGAATTACTAAAAAGAAATAAAACAAGTTTTGGTTTGAATTAACTCCAGTTCATCATCTGATTTAGCAAGATACTCTCTAAATTGGTCTTGCTTTTCTTGTAAGTATTGATTAACTTCTACACTACTATTTTTTTTAAATTAGTATTAAAGTTTAACAATCTATCTGAAGATGTGCCCTTCCATAACATTGACATTTTTGAAAGAAAATAAGCTATACATTTCGAATTTATTTTTTTCCAAATATAAGCAGTTCCTAAAGGACACTCAATACAGTATTGTGCTGTTTCCTTTGCAATTGTTAATTCAGAAGTTAAAATATTCTGTATTTACTTGATTAGCATGTTACTCCAGTTTGTGAATTTATTTAGCTTATTCTAAAGCCATACTCTAAAAAAAAAAAAAAAATCTGGACAATAAACTGTTATTACCTCTTTCTAGGTAAATATTTACATGTTTCATTATATATATTTATATGAACAATGTTTATATTGTTTGCTCAATAGCTTAGAAATGAATGCTTTTATCAATGGTAAGAAATATTTGTGGATCCAGGGACACAATTGCCTCTCTTTTAAAAAGAGCTGACCTTGACACAATTTTCACTTTTTCTATATAGCAGTTTCCCAAGGAGTCCAGGGACATGACTCAAGAGTTAGCTCACATCAGAAGGCATACCCTGCATACAGCCACCACGTTATTAAGGATAAGATCCTTTGCAGATACAGGGTATCTCAATGCCAGTAAATGTTGGCATAGATGGAGCCAAAATGACTAAAAATATATATAAATATAAAAATACATAGCTAATTTTCCTTGGAGTGCAAATTTTTGTTTCAGATATAATATTTTATTAGTTCAGAGTAATAGATTTGTAATAAATTTTATTTTGAGGCAATCTGGAGTCCTGAAAACAGTAAAGGGTCTTCCTTTCTGGTCTATTTCCCCCATTGTGTGCATACAGAGAAGTTGAGCTAAAGGCAAAAACACTCAGATGTGAGGCTTCTAGATAACATTTGGATCACTAGTTAATGTTTAAGAAAAAAAAAAAAAAAAGTCAGATAACTTCTTTTTCAATTAAGTATTGTTAATGTAGCCAGTATGGAGCTCTGAAAAGTTCTCTGTCTCTATCCATCACTGCACATTTCAGGTGATATATTTGGCTTTATTTAGGTGTCCATTTCAGAAAATAAAAGTATTAGATTGGGTTTCTCAGCTGTGAAAAATACTGAAATTAACAGAAAATATAAAACATTGAAATGGCTCTGGTACATTTACTGTATTTAATTACCTTTTGAAGTGTACTAGCGCTCTCTACTAAAGACAAACTCTTAATTTAAAAATCTTTTTAGTTAAATGTATAGTATTCTCCTGTCAATAACCAAAAATTGATCAGATTTGTCAAATATTTTTTCTACTCCTTTTATTCCCTTACTCTCAATGGTTAAGCAGTAAAGACTATTTAATCTAAAAGAAACACTAAGAAATTAATTTTTAAAGACATCTTCTGTTCTTTCTAGATACATTTGAAGTGTTGCTGAGTGTATACACTGTAGAATAAATGTTTTGAGGGGATGCTTATATACTTGAAGAAAATCCTAATGAAGATAGCTTTTAGAAAGTCTATTTTGGACCCTATATTATTTATGATATACTTTCTGTAATCTGTTGTACCTCAGATATCAACTTCTTTTTGTAGACTCACAGAAAAATTGGGTTGGAAACAGTGATCAGATGCCACCTAGTTCATATCCCTGTCCAAGGCAAGCTCACTATACCTATTTCCCAACAGATTTTTAATCTAACATCTTCCTACAGACCTTCATCACAAATTTCACAGATTCCTCTGACACTCTATTGCAGCTCTTCACTACCCTCTCTATTAGAATGTTCCTCTCCGTATCTCATCTGGATGAGCCTATTTCTACTGTCTTCATTTCCTGTCCCACGTACAATGGATGTAAAGAACAGAGTTCTAATGATCCACCAGCATCTTCCCTTCTGTTTTCATCTGTAGACCTACTCCAGGTCTACCTGCAAAGCTACTGAAAGAGCCCTGCTGGGACATTCCTTGGAGAAGCACCTATCATCTTCCTCAGAAATATCTCAGTCACAATTTCCTCTTGGCAAATATATTCAAGAATAATTTGAAACAAAACTATTAGACACTTTAAATCATTAAAGAAAATGAAAGATCTCACTCTAAAGGAAACACCATTAAAGAGTAAAGTAGAAAATGGAGTCCAGGGAAGGATGAGAGGATGGAAGCATTGCAGGCAAATACATCTGGAAGACAGTCAAGTCATTGGCTTAAAATGCACTTAAATAACCAAGCATCTGAAAGCTTCCTTTAGGTACATTATTTTAGTTTAAAAAGTACTGTAGTTCCTGCTTAGTTTTGTCATCTTTGACCAATAGCACCATTAAATACAGCCTACTTCAAGGCATGAGATGGGATGAAGCTTGAAAGCACAAACTGAACTGGATGTTTCTGAGACCAAAAATAGAGGGGTTATGTCCTTTTTTTTCTTGGACACTTGTGAAAAAAGAGAAAATTAATAAAAAGAAGGATGGAAACACTTTAAAATAGAGCACTGGAACGATGGTCAGAGATGCACTGGATATTACTAAGACAGAAAGAGATGGAAACTTGCATTCAGAAAAAGCAACGTAATTAGAATTTCCTAGCATAAAGAGGAAAGAGAGAGAGAGTTTCTGGGGCTGATAAATACAAACACTCAGTAGTATGGTAGCTCAATCCAAAAAGTGTTTTTTTAAGTGATGTATAATATGGAAGAGTGCTACCCAGAAATTTGGTATTAAGGGCAAAATAAAATCAATTATTTTCATCAGAGCTAAATAGCACGTTAGAAGAGTGTGAAAGGGGGCCTGGAACCACACACACTGGTGGAAATGGAAGAGACAGAAATGATGACACAATAATTGGTAAAAGACAGGAAGGCAGAAAATGCTGAACACCCATGTATTCAGTAAGACATCACAGTGATTCTTTAAATAAATTTTACTTACATTGAATAAAAAGAGATCAGTACATTTTACAGAAATGTGACTAACCCCACTATGGAAATGGTAATGATTTCCAAGTCTGCGTTTGTCATTTAACTAATCACTTCACCAATACTAAACTTCCAATTGTTTCCATGCAACATTTGTATGTTTTCATGGATAGGAATCTACAAAGAATAAACCTAAAACTAGAAGAATGGAAGCAACATGCCAGGACTACTGAGCTTTGGGAAAAACATTGAGAGAACTTGCATAATACTCCCCATCTACCTACAATATCAGGTTCAGTCAGAAATATCAGTTGTAGCATTTAATGGTTAAAATTTACTCAAAGGTTCCTTTGTTTTTTTTCATCTTAGACTATTTTGGCTTTATGATTTTTTTTCTCTTTGAGAAATTTGATCCCTTAAGTGCTCTAAAACATTATGCTAAAAAAAGCCTAATGGTATTCCTTACCCAGTATGTCTTACTGACAGTATAACATTGTTTTTCTCAGTTTACAAGTGTGAATATGTATTGTTAAAATTTTAATTTGGTTTGTCTTCTGTTGTTTTGGCATCAACAAAAAGTCTACAGGTCAAATACAGGTCTCTTGCGGAATCCCACTGTCTCCTACACATATCAGCTGTCTTCAATGGAGAAAAAGAAGTTAGAATATGTTCCTGTTATTGGAAGAGAATCAACAAATCTCTTCATGATATTTAGCCCAAAAGACTCAATATGTTTTCCTACAGTTGAATTAATACTGGGGTTCAGAAAAATAAATAAAATCAGAAAATACATTCATTGAGAAGAGTATCACAGTTCTAAATACACACACAAATTAGAGCAAGCTTTCTGCTCTTTTTCAAAATAAATTTGCAAAGAAGTACCCCCTTCTCCTGAATACTGTCTGAATATTTCTCATAACCAAGAGCAGGAAAACCTTCACACTTCTTTAATCTCAGGTCTTCAATTTATTTTAGCCAAAATCTGATAGAGAAGGATTAGTAAAATATCATTTAAGGGACAAAAACCCAATGCTAAGCTTTGTGGTTTTGTCCCCTAAATGTATCTGCGTCTGTCATTAATGTACAAAACTCTTACAGTAGCATTCACATGTTGGAAGAATGTAGTGTAATATGGATAGCAGCAGTGATGCCATCCTTAAAAGTCAACAACTAGATGTCCTTTAAAGCGCTTGGCATTGGGATAGTACCTTGAAGAGTCATAGTCATAGACATTCTCAAGGTTTTCTAGTTCAAGGCCAGCTTCATTTTAAGAATTAAATAATCTGTAATTTCTTTTAGCTTCCCAGCTATCTCAGTTGTTGACATTTACAACTTTTGAAACTTCATAGCGAGTTTAGGTTATAATATGACAACTTCAATGAATCTTTCAGTGGTCAGTAATAAACTACCCTTGACCCTAATATAAAGTATTGTTTCAAACAGCTGACAGAATATATGATTCTATGATATACATTCATCTATATAATTTTCCTGTAAGTCATTATAGTCAGACTTTTAAAATTATTTATTTCTGGTACAAGATAGTATACAAATTGCTGTTGTTTTTCTAGAATTTCCCTAGAATCATACTGCTTATACTATGCCTTATGCAATAAAAACTTGACATCCCTTGAGGCAGGCTAAAGCTCTTACTTCCCCCTCTTCCCCATCATTGATACTTTCTTTAAAATAATTGAAACTTTCTGTGACTACTTTGCAAACTGAGGACAATCAGTTTAAAGGCTGCCTGTCTCTAACTTGCTTTCCTTTGTCTAAATACTTCAGCAAATTTTCAAGATCACACAAACCAGGGTAAACAGAATAAACTAACAGGGAGTCAGTCTTGACAGCAATCAACCTGTTATTGTTTCACATTAGATTCTCAGAGTGATTTTTAGTACAGTCTTTTTTCCTTTGTGCTTTATATTAATACATCAGTCAAGCCTGAAAAACACAATAGAAAAATAGGTGCACTTCAAAAATGCAACAGTAACAAGAGCCAATATAGCTCAGGAACTTGACACCATAACCACAAAATAAGTATTTTTGGAATAAGTACAATTGAACAGGTTTTCAACAGTGATAGAAAACACCAATCCATTTTCAAATACTGAAGAATGAGCAACAACACCTTTTTCAAAGTAGGGATGAAGGGTGGGTGGTTTGAACAGACAGCCCAATCCCAGGTAAATTAGTTCAGTGGGAGTCTTTTAAGCACATACCTCAGACAAGCAGCAGAGAAGAAATCCATTTTTAAAAAGATGCTGAAAGAACTTTATGTCCACCTGGCAAATTTCTTGTGCTGTTTGAAAAGGCAAAACGGTTCAGATCATGAACCGAGTTATATCTACAGCATTACAACCAGTCCTGATCAGTATGTAAATGAAAGTAAGAGCTTCTAACAGTGTACCTGATCAGAAAGATTACAGGAAGAGGGAGATAGAGAGAGAAAAAAAAAGAAGAGGGAGCCTTTTCTTCCTTCAACAAACCTGAACCATTTGCATGAAACATTCAGCCTTAAAGCAGAGCTTCTCTGTGGGAAAGAAAACTGTACACTCCTGAAATGCCAGGATTTTAACTACACCATTGCTTGCTTTAGACCCAATGTTTTCCACATGAAGGAATATGACTGCTGTTAACTTCTAAACAGTTCAGGGAAAAAAAATCTTGAACAGTAATTTAAACACTCTCACCTCCACAACAAACTGGCAAACACTCAAAAACGTAAGGGTAGTGAAATCCATCCTGCAACAAAATACAGCATTGCCAAAAAGACCTGACTGCAGCTTTTGAAACACTTTAAAACACAAAGATTTGATTTTATCCTTAATTATATGCTTAACAATAACTACAAAGCAAGCATTCAGAAATGATTAAAAAAAGAAAAAAAGGAGAGGGGGAATCCCATGCAGACAGCTCACATAAATGAACTAAGGTCTAGGATTTGACATCCTGCTGGCTTACCTGATAAAACAGGAATTTCAAATGCATTATGAGGAAAAAAAAAATAAAAAAACCCCAGGAGTTAGTTATGATGAAATGCTTGAAATGCTCTCTAGTAAACTTGTTCAGATTCACAGTTCCAAAAGGTTATCAAGTATTTATAAATTGCTGCATTCTCATTGGGAAGGAAGGAAAAAAAAAAAAAAACAAACCCTCTGCAGTATCCTCTCTGCTTCGTTCTCGGCTTCCTGTTCTCAGGCTCACCCTATGGTACCTAATACAAATCAGCAAATAGCGGG
>NW_010332226.1:89998-135875 GCF_000700745.2 Antrostomus carolinensis
AGAGAGAGAAAGAGGGGGGATGGGATGAGGACGAAGAGAGAGAGGAGGATGAAGAAAGGAAAAGGCGGGGACGGGGGGAGGAGAAGATACCAAGCCCTCACCTTAAGGGACAGCCCCATCTACCGGCAAAAGAAAGAAACCAGCTGTAAAAGATTGCTTTTTAAAAGATTTTCTGACTTAAAGGAGTCTGAAATTGTACAGCGCCGTTTTCGTTCAGCAAGAAACAAAAGGCAGGGTTTGCACTGAGAAGTAGATTTCTTTATCCAGTGTTAAAAGAGTAAAAGTTTTCATTAATTTTCATTTCTTTTCTGTCAATTATTTATCTCTGAAACATGGGAATGAAATAGTTTGGGTAAGGGTGGTTCGTTATGAAAGCACCAGAAATCTTTCCAGGTCAGCCCCTGGCATGTCACAACTAAACTCTACCTGCTTTCTGGCTCGTTTTACACCTCTCCGCTGAGCAGCGGTGCTAGATTGTGCCAGAGGTATATGACGTGTCCATTTATTACAGACTGCATTGCCAATCACGCAGCCTGCTACACGACTGCCTCATCAGATCTATACATTCCCATGTATTCAGATAACAGCTGCACAGCCAAATCTGGAACCCAGACCAAAAAATGCTCCTTTTTAAAATTCAGACTGCTAAGTAACAGTAACTGCTAATACAACAAACTCCAGCTGCACTGGATCAGCCTCAATTCGAGCTAAACCAGACAGCACTATATATTTCTCATTTTGCTTTCGAAAAAGAAAAAGAAAAAGAAAAAGAAAAAGTTCGAGCTAAATCAGACAGCACTATATATTTCTAATTTTGCTTTCTTAGGAAAAGGAAAAGGAAAAGGAAAAGGAAAAGGAAAAGGAAAAGGAAAAGGAAAAAGAGGAACAGGGATGGCCATCAACAAACCTTTTTGAAACCCCTAGTTTCAGCCATGCTGAAGGAGGGTGAGTGCAGTGTGGTAGGAAAGGATGGGGGCAGTGATTAGGAAGGTGAGAGGTGCACAGAAGAGGGGGCCAAATATGATATTGCGTTTCTTTCATTGGGTAATATAATTTTGGCATGTAAAGACAGAAGAAAGTAAAGTTAATTATGTATGCAGTATGGCAGTATGCAGTAAGGCTGCCATCTATGATAGAGTAGATACTTAAAACATTAACCCGTGATTCAGTGACCCCAGGCAACTATAATGAATTTGATCGCCTAGAGTCAATTCCAGTATTCTTCTGATATGTTATTTTTTAATATTTCTAGATCATGAGGTTTTGACTGCCTAAGTTTTCCTTGGAGCTGAGGTATTTGAATATGACTTTCTCCACCTCTTAGTGGTGGCCTGACATGCTTGGCCCTTCACAACAAGCACTTGGAATCTCTCAGTATAATACCTAATGTTCACGCATTTATCAATACAGAATGTTATGAACAATTGTTCTAACAATGAAATCTAATCTAATCTAATTTTAAAATATTTTTCTCTGCCAATACCACAGTGATTAAAAGAACATAGCAAGCAACCTTATGACACTGAATATTTAGTTAAAACTAAATAATAAAACATCATAATATATCCAAATACTCAAATGCTGACATACAAAGCACAAGACCAAGCTGGATACAACCTTGCCACCTGTCTCCTTTGAATGGGCCTGAGCACTGATTCAGAAAGACTTCATTTGCTTTCATCCTGCACTGCTGCCATGATCACCAGTTCTGAATTTAGCTTTTCTGCTGGCACTACCACATGGCTAAAGAGCTCAGGCAGGTCCCCACTACCCAAATGCAGTTCAACTCTATGACCTTGAGGTAGAAAGATCTATAAACCATTTTCTTATTATCAGTGGGTAACACAACTCTTCAACTGTTTGACTCTTATTTAGGTATAATTGTTTTTGGTTTTTTGGGGTTTTTTTGTATATTTGCAAAGTTCTTCTGGGTCACGCAGAGCATTTGCAGGTGACAAATTACTTTGTAGTGCTAGTAACACCCCTGACTCATAATAATCCTTACAATTTTTAATACTAAACAGAGGTTCAGATACTATTGCTGATGCCAATTGATCATTTGCAGAAATCTTTCTGTTCATGGAGGATGTTTCTGGAAATGATGAATTGTCTGGTGTTCATAAATACAGAATTAAAAGGCAGAATAATTACTCCTCAGCTTGAAGTTTTAATATGAGTTCCTCCAGTCTTTGCTAACTGGAAAACACTAAACTAGGAATCTGAATAGCTTAAAAAATAAACACCAGGTAGCCTACACTTTTAGTCCTGAACATAACACTGACCACACAAAATTTCCCCTCAGCTTGATCACAAATTTAATATATTATGAAAGCATACAGTTTCAATATTCCTAAAATGTCCTTCTTCAGGCATCAGTAGAGGTTCAGCATAGGGTGTTTAATATGATCACTGCAACCATGCAACAGGCCAGGCCCAAAGGAGAGCACCTCCATGCCCTGCACAGCAGGGACACAGTTGCCAAGCAAACTTCCATTAAAGCCCTGAGCTTGCAACCTTGCAGTCAGATACTGCAGACCTGGAAACTTTGCGTTAATGGAGAGTTGTGATTCACTTGCCCTCACACAAGTTTTGACCAGTCCTACTTTTGGCTCTGCCTTGGGAATACTGTGCAAATGTTTAAAAGCACTAGTGAAGAACAGCCCAGTAAGTTTTTGGCTCAGGTGCCACAAACTGTCCACCCTTAGTGGCACTGGGAGATTCTGGTTTTCTTCAGTATATGAAAGGATTCATCTAGAAGTCCTCTGGTGATCCTCTGCAGCACAGTTCCCTTTCTGAAACAAACCTATAATGAACTCTAGCTGAAGAAAAAGAGAATGTAGTTCTTTTGGCCACTCTCCTGTTTCAGCATTTGTGCTGCAAATCTTATAGTTCTGTACAATGTAGAGAAACCTTTAAAATTAACCTTAGAAGCTTAGATGCTCAAATAAACCATGCAAACAAAAATGCGGAAGAGTATGTTCTACATACATAATGGAATGTTAAGAGCAACATATATATATATATATATATGTATGTATCTATATATATACATATATATATATTTAATGACAATGTCTGAGGTACATTTTATTTATCAAAATATTAAGAATTCTCCCTCGATTCTTTACAGTCTCTTTCTAGCATTCTAGGAATAAATTCTGTGAATTTCAGTGGGTGTGGAAACCAGGTAATGGAGTAATTAATCCAGTGTTTAAGGAGTGAGTTACCCAAGATCCTCCATAGAAAAGCAGGTGAACATGGTAATCCAGGGTTTTTTTTCACTTTCTAAACTTGTGAACCAATTGTTCAAGAGCTATACAAGCAGTTAAGGATGGGCAAATATCATCATGGAGAACTAGGACCTGGAAAAATGGCACAGACTGTAGCAACACAGAACAGAAGACTATATCCAAACAGTTTCAATGAAAAGTGAGGAAAATCTCAGAATAAAAAGAATAACTTTCTGCAGAAGGAACAGAGCACACCTGCTAATTTC
The DNA here is from genome assembly GCF_000700745.2 of Antrostomus carolinensis. Classification (NCBI taxonomy): domain Eukaryota; kingdom Metazoa; phylum Chordata; class Aves; order Caprimulgiformes; family Caprimulgidae; genus Antrostomus; species Antrostomus carolinensis. The sequence goes on from NW_010332226.1 coordinate 93,495, forward strand.
TAAACAGGAATCTTCAGAACAAATTTAGCCCATTTCTACAGCAATAGATTTTTGTCACATTTGGAATGTTTTTGTGTACTAGATGCAAATAAAAGTTGGCAGTTCTAGACAGTGAAAGATCTGTATTTGTGAGCCCAAACTTACCTGGAAAGCTTTTGAATTATACTATTACAGTTTTACATTTAGATGTTACATGAGATAAACTAAAATGTAGATGCTTGTAGTCTTTCTTTTTCAATTTAGCACTAACGTAGCTTATGATTGTCATCACAATATAGATCTCAACCACTCAATTAAAATGGGCAGATAAAATCTGATATATAAATATAGAAACTAATAGTTTAATGTATACTCCTATAATTGGCTTACATTATGGATTAGAAAAACTGGTCTCACCATTATTTATGTTAAACACATTCTTCTAAAATAATTTAATTCACACACTTTCATATTGTTTCCATGCTCCTCAGTTTTAGTGATATTTCCATGGCTATGAAGAGAGCACAGAAACTTCTCTGCAGGACTGAAAACTCTAGTACTGTAAGGAAAAGTGAAGAGAAAAGTCAGAAATTCAAGCTGCATATTGTGATGTGAGGAAATATACAGAATACTGAAAGCAAGCTACTGATGTAGCCATAGACAATTCCAGTAAACCACAGGAAAATACCTGGAGGAGGCACTGACCACCAAAGGTCCATATCCTGCATTGTAGTGGGCTCAAAACATACCTTACAGCTCAGATTCACTTTCTCAGATTCAGAGTGACATACCAGAATATAGGATATATAAATAGACATAGAAAACACCATTTGCTAAGTCTTTGTATCCTACTGAAGTATCTGCAGCTTGCTATGCTGAGAAGTAGAGTGCATGCCCTGCTATGAACCATGATGTAAAAAATAAAAATAACACTTCCAGAAAACCATTGTACATTTAAAGACAATAAGACTTTTTTTTCCTTCTAATTGAATATTAGGTTCTTAATACTCCTTAAGCCTGTAAGAAAATACCTCAAGCACCCACACTTGAAATGGGATGGAACACATTGTACTCATATATAATAGCATAACTATTTTAGAACACTTCAGCCAGCAAGAAATAAAGAATCTGAAGTACATCATTATAATAATGCGTGGTACCTAGCAGTTTTGTTCTAAGTTCCTATACTGTGCTATTATTTTAAGAGTTTGTTTACAAGACATACTTCTGTATTATGAAGTATAAAATGCTATCCATAAAATCTTATACAATGTAATAATACTGCATGGCAACAGAGGTGTTTTGAAGATACCAAAAAAAGAGTTACACTTTCTTAAACCTAACTTCTTACACAGTGTAATTAATGAAGGCACCAGCCTAGTATTTTTACTAAATCACAGCAAAGATCTACAGTAAAGGTAAGGTAAGACCATGATGAAAAGACAACTGACCACTTAGCAGTTTTTTTCCAGAGAAGAGGAGCTTTTAAAGATTATAAGAAAATGATAAGACAACTCACCTCACTTACAAAGTTATTTCTAGAACAGTTGCAATCAGTTATTTCTAGAATACTGTGAAAAAACACTAGTAACTAGTGGGGGGAAAAAGCACATTTAAAGGACTTCCACTCTTCCCATCAAAATTAGTTTTAATCTGATATTAATACATAAACATATTAATATTCAAACTTATTTTGATTTAAGAAATGGACCTTAGTATTGACTCTTGGAGTGAGCAGTTACCTATTAGACATGAAAATTCTGTAAATGCCATATTGTCAATAAACAATAATTTTGCATTTAATTTTCTATTTTGACACTCATTAATATAATTCAATACAAACTTCACTATTTTTAAGTTAATATTTTCAATGAAATCTTGGTAGTAAGCTCTTAAATATAACTCGTTGATACAATGCTGACCACAGTTTATCTCAGGCATTTTTACTATAATTTCCCCTACATTTTGGAATTCACTAATGTATCTTAAATTTGTAGTATTTAACGTTTGCAAATTGCTAACTCCCATGAAGTAGATGCTACAGTACCATGAAATTAAAAAGTTGCTGTCCAGGGTACTGTACATAAACAAGAGTTTTCTAATTAATCTCTTATATGCATTAAAAATATTTTCAAATTTATTATATAGTAATTGTCCCTAGCAAGCAAGCTAGCCTTGCTGAAATTCCCTACATGATACTGCAGTATCAGCGTTATGCTGTTACTTTCCAGGGCCTCTTCTGCTGCATTCCAGTATAATCAGACATTCCAGCAGTGACAATACTCAGTATATAGAATTCATTTAAGGACAAATTTGTTCTATATTTTGTTACAGGCTGATTTTCAGCAGGGTGCTTTAAAAAAAGCTACCCTCTAATATAAATCTAGCTAATGTACTGTTCTGGCATTCTGCAGAGCAGTCACCAAATGTAATTTTATCTGCAGTATTCACCTTACATATTTCAGAAGCATATAGATTCATCCATTCATGCATTAAATAGCAAATAGCATCCTGGATTTAATTGCTACTTCAAAACACAACCAAAGAGTGCAAGAAAATTAAATGCATTTTTGTTTTGCTTTGTTTAATAAAAGAAGTATGTATTTCATATGCAAAGCTAAAACAATGCAACAGCCAGAAACTGCAGTAAACCCCTCAGAGCTAATAGCTGTATCCAATAATGCTTTCCCACACCACCTTCAAGCAAATGGATTTCATTCACTGCTTAATCAGTCAAATTAGCAATAATCCCCATACAGTTAGAAAAGATGTTTGTTAAACAAACCCAATTTATGATTTATTTATTTGTAAAGTGTCTTAAATCTGAGATACCTAGAAGAACTACTACTCTGTTAATTCAATCATGCTGACAGAGCTGGTTTAACCTAGCAAATTCTGTCTGCAATTCACAGCATGGCTGACAGCTATTTGCATAGAAAAACAGCACAGTAACCATTTAAATAATGAAAAAAAAATTTACCCGAGAAGATGTAGCAAAGATCAGGATCCAGCTTCCAGACCCCATGAAGCATGAAGCCGAGGGAACAATCCACTAGCTTGCTCAGGCCAGCAGTGTCTCTCCTACACTTGACCTAGACTGCCTTACATAACGAGGAATCGGTGCTGTATCCTGTGTGGAGAAGCAAGCTGAATGTCATCACTGACAGAAGTAGGGAGAACTGGCAGCAGGCAGGCTGGTAGTTAGCATGGAGATCACGAAGTCTGCTTTCCCTGAGTGTTCTGGGAGAAAACACAAGAACAGCTCAGAAATGCTGGTGTCATTCCTCCCCTGGAACGAATGACCGGAAGGAGTGAGGGTGTTGCAAAGGCAAGGCAGACAGCAAGTGCTAAAGCTGCAACTGTACCTACTATCAAGGTAACAGAGTTCCTGTCACACCGTGTCTAGAGGACTGCATAGCTACAGCTAATAGGAGAGCAACAGCAAGGCAAAGTAAGAAGGAGAGACACAGACTGCTGAGGCATACATTTGTCTCTATGTTACTCATTGAGGGTGAGTAGAAGAAAAGCAGTGATATAAGATAAAATACTGGGATGAATTTCCAAAGGAAAGTGATAATCCCTTAAATAACTCTTACTGCATGCAAGTTAGTTTCTGGAAAAGTAACCATTTGTTACCTGTTTTACCTGGTGTTACAGAGGTTAAAGTGCTTGTATTACAGAGATTTTATTATTTTCAAGAAAATGATAGGTAAGATACACTCCTGGTTGTGAAGATGTTTACAGTAATTTCTGGTATTTCATTGCTATTTTTTGGAAAGAAGCTTTGGGATATTTCTTAGTATATTACTGTTCGGGTCATATGAGCACTTCCTTTGTGGAGGGCACAAGAGGAGAAACAAGGCTTAGCCAGCAGTTAGAAACCTACACAACCTTCTTTACAAAAAGCAGCTTTATTAATTAAAATCACTGCATGTAATTTGTATTCCATATTTTTTTTAACTTGAATACTTGAATAGTAAGAGCCTTAAATACTGATAATACATATACAAATTACTCTTGAATGAATATTTTGAGTGGTATAGTTTCTTCTTACAAAAGAAGGCAAAGGTTTCACTAAGATGGGGCATCTTAAATTTTCTAGTTATATTTGAAACAGCTTGATAAGATATGATCAAGAGTAATTGCCACTGGACATAAATTCCTAATGTCAGAGATCAGTATCACTTGATAATGAATATAATAACTGAGAGATAAAGAAAGTATCATTTAATAATATTTAATGCTCTATTTTATGAAAATACTGCTGTATATGTTGGTCATTCTTGTTTAAATTAAATGGGTTTGGGTGAGTGAATGAAACAATGGACATAATTTTCAATACAGCTCTGAAACTCACCCAAATCCTGGTCTGCGTTAAATAAGAGGAAAGAGGAACTCAGCAACAGCATTGCGGCAACATCAAAAAGACAGGTCACTACATTCACTGAAAGTTTTAGTCTCAATGTGGAGCATTGGCTCCACATTTACAGAGCATTTACAGAAGTCAGCTTAGTTATGCCCTTAGCTGAGTAAATATGATTTGAACTCTGATCTTAAACGTAAAAATCCAGGTGAAAGAGATAAAAATAGTCCAGGTTTTGATTACAAAATCTATTTAAATTATTATTTTTCTTTTTAAAATAAGCATGCTATAACTTTTCAAACAAATATGATAAGGTTAAAAAACCCATGCTTGAGTGTCACTGGTTTTTGAAACATATGTTTTCCTCGTCCCTTGTTGAATAATTTTCTTTTTGTTTACTTGAGAAAGAAAAAAAAAAAGAATAAAAGATCAGAAGCATTTGGTAGAAAAGGTAGATCACTAATTAAAGTATAATGTGGAAACAAAAAAAAATGCAAGGGAAATATCATTTGAGAATGATTTTTTAAATTATTGCTGTATTTGAAATCAGTAACTTTTTATCCAATCCATGCAATCTATTTATACCACATCAGAAATAATATTAAAAATATCTTGATGTATTTGATCTTCCACATATTAGCGTTGATTGTTAATGATGAGTCTCTGTTAAATCTATATAATTTATATGTACCAACCTCTACTCTTGGTGTTTCAAGTGAAAGAAAACTATTTACAAACTGGACCCTCGTTAATCAAGAGTTGAAAATATCATGACCTGGATTAGGCTATGAGAGCATACAACAATTGTTTAATTAAGGTGCAGAAGGGTGGCGATTCTGTTGATCACAGCACGTGAAACAGCAAGGCAGACAAAATATGCCTCCATAGCCGTGGCACAGTTAATACATCAGCAGGATAATCTGCCTATGGTCAACAAAAGTTGACTGCATCAGGTAGAAAAATAAATATAGTTTATAGGTAAACCAATCCAATACACAGAAATTGAGTAGAAAATGCTATCTAAATGAACAGAACAGCAAACTTGACTGTCAGCATTGCAAAGGTAATATGCAGTTTGCTTGATATTACAGATCAGGCAAACTTGTCTAACTTGACACAGCTGATTCCATCTTTGGGATGAACTAGATATTCCTTCAAAGCTTTTCCAGCCTTCATTTTTATTATATTGCCTATAAACTGAACGTCCAATTGCAGAACAAGAACTGTCTCATTATACTCTTTTGTTATGAGGATAAGTAAATACAAAGTAATAATTTGTAAACATTAAGTTGTTGTCATTCAGAGTGTGCCTGCAAGCCATTGCTTTTGTCTGGAGTGTAAAAACTGTTTACTTCTCTCTAAAATTAGCCGAGTTGTTCTTCCATTGAGCCACAAAACTTTTCAGTTTACAATAGTTCTTATAAGCATTTTTGCTTTAGATGAACTTGGTCTGATCTGCTGGCAAGTCAAGACTATCTTAACACAAATTGATACAGAAACTGCTGACATGCCAGACTCTTAGTGAAAGACTGTTTCTGAGCCACCTGCACTTGATAATGTGAGTAGTAAGGCCTAATGCTTGACAGTGGGAAGAAAATAAGTCAAGTTTCAATCACTCTCAATTACTAATTAATTATTCTGATGCCCCAGCAGTTAGGGAGATTTCTGTCAAAGTAAATTAAGTAAATGTAGTTTAAAAAAAAATAAAATTGTATTCTTTTGCATATGAGTGTAGAACAGTACACTGGAAAAGAAGAATGGGCTAGACTGTCTCTCACATAAGGATGGAGATGAAAATACGAATGTTCAAGTTTAATTTGAAGAGTACAAAACAAGCTAGACTCTTCTACTACACCTGTCTTAGGAAGATAATGCTAGTGATGTTTTACAGAAGACTGTAAGCCTATGAAACAAGTTCTGGAATTTTTCTTTTACAGAAAATTTGGCAGTAGAAGTTAACAACACTATTAGTAAATTATCCTTACTGGTTGAATTTATGTCTGCAATGTGCTTTCTATTCCACGCCGAAACGAAGGAAGCAGTAGCTCATAGACATTATTCCTGCCAACAACCTTGAGTAAACAGGATGGTTTTTTTTTAGGCACCTTGTTCTTAAGATGCTTTGCACATAAATAAATCATTGCTTGAGGTTTGCTCATACTAAGATAGATTCCATCTGGGATCTGATGAAACATTAAAATCCTCCAGTGAGTACTGGAGAAGTGTCTACAATATCTTGAAGTGCAGGTTTTTGGGTTTTTTCCATCCTTCTCTGACCTTGCTTTCTTGTCTCAAAATAATTTCTCCCATGTGTTTCTGAACAACTTTCACAAATGATTCACGCTGAAATGTGTAAACAGTTTTACTCTACATGTACTTTTTTTATTTAAACCAGTCATATCACACTGAAGATCATTGGAGGACTAGTCAAAGAGGAAGATTTTTCTTCTTTAGTTGACTAGACTTCCTGGAGTGTCTGACTGATGCCAATATTCAAATAGGCAGAAGTACAGTTCTAAATACTCCTTTATTCTTAGATGATACCTTATCAATCTTGGTTAAAAAAAAAATTAAAAGTTTAAAAATACTAATATTTCCAAACATCTTAAATTGTATGTTTTAAATGTAAGATGTGGCAATGTTTTCAAGTCTCCTTTCCTTAGTATTCTACTATATTTAGTATTCTATGTATTTACAAGAAGGTACCTGATTTTCCTCCAAATGATCAAGTATTCCAGCAATGACAGATAAACACTGAATTCTCAAATTCAGTGCAAACTCCTCAGATAAGTATCACTAATTTTCTAATTTTGTACACCCATGCAGTTTCTGATATTTAACATTATAGAAAATAACTGAAAAATTATAAGCCAAACAAGCATAAAAACTTTCTACAACTAAACTATGAACATTAAGTAGGTCAAGGTCACAATAATCTTAATATTAATTGGACTGTTCTTTGACATATTTTCATCTTCAATAAAACTAGCTATGATAGCCTTTTTAATTCCTTTCCCAGATTTTTTGTAAGATTGACATGGCTGCCTATTATACCTCTGAGAATGCCTATAAACTAATTTCCCAAGCCACTATTTTTGTACTTATCTCACAAAACACCCTATCTGTTGTTTTGCATATTAATGCTAAAAGAGGATGGCAAAAATAAGAGGAAAGAAAGAAGTTAAAGTTAAAAAGCAATTAATTAAGCATTTGATAAATATACCTACTTATTCTGAGTAAATGAATGATCGTTATCAACTGAAAATACTCAGTACTAGCAGGCTTTTTTGTTGAATTTTCTTCTGCCAATTATTCCAAAAATTTAGTTTTTAATTATTTTTTTTTAAATATCTCCCTAAACTAGTTCTTATGAGATGAAGAGCAAGAAATAGTACACAACTGGTTTTGGAGACTAAGTTGTTTAAGTCATAAGTCATCCATGAAAATATTTCTAGAAATTTTAGTAGTAGTACCTTGAACTCCAAGCCATAAGTCATTGATACCTAAGAACAATGTCAGGCAAAACAGATTTATGGTTCAGCATAATAAATGTACCATTAGCACTAAAAGCAATAAGGCATACTCTTTTTTTTTTTTTTTTCCCCAAACCCCTTCTAAATATCCCACAGCATGCAACATTTGTGATATTGATTCAACATAGACACAGAATTGCCTAACACAAAATCTTGAAAGACTTACTGCAATGAACAAGTTCACAAGACTGGTCAACCCCTCTTGCAACACATGAAGATACCATGAGTACTGACTTTTAGCTAAACAGGATGAATTCAGCACTTCAATTTCATTCTGAATCCAAGTAGTTTATGTCTGTATTTCTTCAGTTGACAAGGGACCTGGACCTGTCAAACAAACTATATTCAGCTTTCATTAGGTCTTAATTTCTTTTCAATTCTTTGAAATGTCTATACTTGTAGGGGGGGGGAAAAAAAAAAAAAAAAAAAAAAAGAAGAAGAAGAATTCCAATTTGGTTCTTTATAGAAAAGTGATACTTCTTGTATTTTGCTTTGCCAGAGATTTTAGAAATATGCTTAATAACTGCACGGTACTGAAGGTGTGGGTGACCTGTTATATGCTTTCAAAGGATCTATTTGGTTCCCCCCAAATAACATGTTCCAGGTCCTGGATTCTGTTCCTCTTATTTCCATTGTTTGGATGCTTCCAGGAAATAACACAGATTCTCTTTGTCTCTTGCTTTTCTTCCCAAGAGATTCCTAGTCACTTGGGCATAGCTTACAATATAAGAGCTCAAAATTGCCTAAACAAGAAGCCTGTGTCTCTGGAAACTTTTCAGGTCTCTAGCACCTGTAGCTGTTTTCCATAGAGGACTTACTGAGCGGTAATTAAAGCTTTTCAGGTTACGTATCCCACATGCAAACTTTGGCCTTGCACACTACAAGCACTCAAAGGCAAAAGACTGTGCAACCTTCACATTATCTGGAGAACTACACGTGGATGATGCACAGGCGTCTAGGTCAGAGAACACTTCTGTCTTCACTTCTCCTCCACCAACCCAAAAGCAAAGACTAGTAAGAATGAGACAAGTTTTTCGGGTCAATGCCTTTGACCTAAACATGGAACCTGCATTCAGTGATGAGAGACATAAAGGCCCAACATGTCAGATCTTCCAACTCCTCTTTGTAAGTTGAGGGCAGTCCCTTAAAGAGCAGAAGGATTCAGGGTGCTGTCAGTTACACTTGGCAGCTCCCAGGTTCTGAGGTACTCCAGTTCAGTCCTTGGTTGTCTGATAGGCAGTGTGTTATTTATTTATATAGCCAACACTATACCAAAACCTACACTTAGATTTGCATACACATTTCACTCACAGTTTAAGTGCTCCAATGCTGAGCTTAGGAACACTACATATAAACATTTTAAAAAGATTTGAACACTGTCTCATCTAAAGAAAATTTAATAACTCCTAGAATGCTTTTTTATAAAAGCCACTTGTTTTACCTGTCAGAATAAGTATTTATTTGGCCACCATTAATTTATCTTTCATTTAAGTAAACTCTCAACTAAAAACAATTAACACAATGATTGTACAATCAGCAATAATATTTTGAAACTTACAGGACAGGGACACAAAACAAAAATCTTGCTATTTTTCAAAAGATACTTTTTTTTTTTTTTAACACTTATCTTGCTCATCTCTTTGATGCAGCTGTCTCTTTTTCACTCCCATACGTAAGAAAGTAAACTGAATGTCCTTGTAAGCCTCTGTGGCTTGCTGTCAGGCAGAGTTTAAAAAAAAATAAAATAAAAAATTAACCATAAACTGACCAAAGCAATGCATAAAATGCCATGCCTTTTAAGATATTACCTTTTTTACATCTTTATGTTAATCTCTTTTGGACTGATTCCACCATGTAAAACAACAAAATATCCTAAAAATTTATTGCAGAAGTTCCCCTTTCTTCAACCACTCTTAGTGAGTCATTTTTCAAGATTCAGCTACAGCTATACACAAATCACTAAGAATTTAGAGGTCAATGAGGGAAAAATACTTTTCCTATTTTTTCCAGGTCATTTCCTTCTATTCTTTATGGCACTTTAATGAAGCAAAATTCTTCGCTTCAGCATATTTACTTCTTCAACGGTTTTTAATTTTTATTGGAAGCTGTGGCAACGTGACCTTGAGAAAGACATGCCTCTACTCTTCATTCTTCATTCACTTACAGGACACTCTTGGGATGCCTATCACAGTCCTGTTGGAGACCATATTCCTCTCAGAACCAGTATCTCAATTTATGTCAACTTTGAATCATTGCCTTGCAAAACACAGATTTTGGTCTCCTTGTGTCTAAAGGTGGATTTGCAAAGGAAACCAAGCAATGCAAATCTAACTTTTCTCTCACTTAAGAACAACTGGTTGAAGCCACCTGAAAGTTCCAGGTCTAAAGAAAGTCATTTAGGAAAGCAACTGAGCTCTCTCTCTCAAGATAGGAGGATTCCTGTGGTACTTAAATATAAACATTAATAGAACTTTCTGCCTGTGCTCTTGAACCTACCTCCAGCATTCCAATTTTGATTTACTGGATTCCTGTAAACAGTTTGTTTTCCACTGAATTTTCCAAATCCTATCTTTCAAGACTGAGAGAGCAAGACCAATTAATTTTTTGATTTTTCCCTTTTTAAAATTGGACTTCCATGAGGACAATAATTATATAATTTCTGCTCCCCTAACCTTAAGCCTAAGCAGGGTTACTTTGTTATTAATTGTGGGGCTATATTGATGTTTTCCTTCTACACCCTCTGCCCCAGTTTTTGTTACTCTGAATCTGCTAGTCATGTCAGTCTAGAATTGGAACAGTATGTTACCACCTACCATTGTTGAGAGCTAACCTTAAGCATTTTCAATAGCAATATAGAAATTAATGCTAAACCCTGATGACTTCCCCCAGCTGCAGCCACTTTCAGATAGGGAAGTGATTTTAAGTAAAAAAAAAGTTGAAAAATATAAGCAACGTTGTTTCATATAACTTCAGGCCTCAAGGACTAGAATGTTTAGTCTGAGCTTCATTCCACTGTATTTAGCTCAGTTACTCCTCTAATGAAACCATGACTTCTTTATTTTGACTGAAATCAGGAGAAGATTAAATAAATGGATGACAAAGGGCACAGAATGAAGAGAAAGAAATGCTGTGAATGCCTCTATGGGCAAGTGATTTCTAGGTGAAACATATCAAGATGTCTTGTGCTGCAGGAGAGAGGAAGGAAAAAGCCCTTGAAAACCTTTCTCTGCTGATCTGAACTGTAGCCCCAAGCTCAACAACCACTTTAAAGCAGAGTTCATGAGGAAGATACAGCTGGCTTATTTGCACTAGTCATTCAGACTACAGGTATATTCCAAAAATTATCTAATCGGCAGTGGCTAATTTATACTGCCTCAAAGCAATTAAAAAAAAAAAAAAAAGAATAAACAGAATACATCTGACTAATTTATGCATCAGGGAGGAGTTGTTTCATGACCTCTAAAGGACATAATATTCTTAAAGCAGAACTGTTCCTTGTTAGTCACAGGAAAATATTCTTTTAAAATTAAAAGAGGAATTGCTAAGTTTACAAATTCCAAGGACATAATATTCTTAAAGCAGAACTGTTCCTTGTTAGTCACAGGAAAATATTCTTTTAAAATTAAAAGAGGAATTGCTAAGTTTACAAATTCCAAGATGGAAGTGAACAGCTTAAATTCTATTTACTCTAAATCAGAATTAAAGGCCCAGACCAGTTCTATGTCCAGTGCCTTTTGTATTAGCTATTCCAACATTTACTTAAAATAAACTGCATTTTACAAGGTGAACTCATATACTGTCAACTGCTGGTTGTTAGGTAATATGATTTATTCCATTCTCAGACATGCTGGGAAGTCCCAGTGTAGTATCTTCTCCAGCATTCATGTGTGCTTAGTTTTCTCTTCAGCAAGTTCATAAACTGAATTCTTTAAGCCCGGATTAAATCTCATCGCCAGTCCCTCAAAACCCTTTTGTGGCTCTCCCACAATCTGTTAGAACTTAAAACAAACAAACAAACAAACAAAACCAACAAACCAACAAAAACTTTCTTAAACAAAATGCAGAATATACTAAAGAAACCTCATCAGTGCAACATGTCCCAGCTTATACCATGCTCATGTCCCTGCTCCCCATTCCCATCATCACAGGATCACATCAGTCTTCTTTCCCAGACCACTCACTTTGAGGAGGTTTTGGCTTTTAAATCTTTCTTTCTTGATTAATTTGAAAATAAACTTTCTTATCCTATATTCTGAAGTCCCAGTTCTTGTACTTTGCATTTGACTATATTGAAATACAGTGTTTTCAGCTCAATTTTTTAAACCAGACTTACCCAGCTTGCCCTGAAATAGCAATCTTGTTACCTTGCTCTTTTTTCATGTCAGCTGCAAACTTTATTACCAAAAACCTTATGTTATTGTCTGCATAACTGACAAAAACACTAATTACACTAAATAGAGAACTTATTCACAGAGGGTCCTTCCCTGTAATAATAGCGCTCAGTTACATCTCCCCTTTAGAAATATTTTAAAATCTATCAGTCCAGTTTGTAGCCCACCTAATATATTCTCCATTACTCCCAAATAAAGTAAGTTTTCAATGAATGAGTGATATTTAGTGCCTTAAAAAAATATCCCAACTGTGCTTCTACATTTGCCTTTTAAAAATAGATCTATGATCTTGTCAAAAAAAAAAAAAAAAAAAAGGGCTAATTTGATAAGATGTATCTTGTGCTAATTACCATAAGTACCTCTTTAGCCTCTAATTTTTTTTTTTTTGTTGCTCAAGTCCAAAAAATCTTTGCTATTTTACTTGGAATTGACATCCATGTAACTAATCAATAGTTCTTCAAAATGTCATTTATCGTGTTTATAAATTTGGAGTAAGATTGGCAGTCCTCCAGTGTTCTGAATGTCACACTTCTGAGGCTTGCTGTTACTTGTTCTAACAGAAAGGAATATTACTATTGTTCATCAAGTCTTTATAAATTTGGAGTAAGATTGACAGTCCTCCAGTGTTCTGAATGTCACATTTTCTGAGGCTTGCCATTCTAGAACAATTCCTTATTGCTCTAACAATAAGGAATATTACTATTGTTCATCAAGTCTTAACTGATTAATCATCTCATTTATTTCAACTTTTAATATACAGTAATAAAATGGAGTTCATGCCTAATACATCAACAGGCAGCATTCAGAATACCAAAGATAAAATTATGTACTGTTTCTCTCCCTTTCTTATTTGTGCTAACGATGTGCTGCTTATCTTTCTTCTGCGATTCCAGTAAAATGCTATCGCCCCTTAACAGTCACAAGGACTACCATTAGTACTGTGAATACTGAGTGTGTATTCGCATATTTACCTTTGGACAATACTGAAAACTCTCACAAAATACTTTGAGGCTCTCAGATCTATTTTTAGTATAATTTGAGCATCTTTACACAGAAAAACTTTTGGGGGTCACATCACTGCCTGTGCTCACTGCATGCCACCCCATTAGGAATGGTATAACTGACCTAAGTGAAATGTGGCAGTTTTTTAAGATGATATAGTAGGAAAGTATTTTCTGTACTTTTAGCAATCTTTAACTGATATTTGAAATGGGAAATAAGGAGCAGCAGCAAGCCTGTGCAAGTCATAACATAGCTAAGACATGACTCATTATAATTTGGAGTTAAATGTTTCTCTACTCTCCCAGTTGTACTTACATTGCTGCTTTGTTAACATTTCAAATTTTAAAAAAAATTTCATTACACGTAATTTTTGAACAGAAGAGTTCTTTTCTGATCTAAGTTTGAGAAAAAAAAATACAAAATTATTGTTCTGGATGTATTACAAACACTTGAAAACTAAATGTTTTGCACATTGCCACCATAAGCACTAGGAGAAGTCTGTCAATGTGATTGAATTACAATTGAAGCAGTTTTTTGGTGCATCCTAGGAGCTGCAGAAGAGCAACAAGTCTGCGGTTTTTAAAAATTTCCTTAAGTCCAACACACAACCAGAGGGTGCCACAAAAATGCCCCAAACCACATTGTAAAACTACTCAGAGCAGTATAAAAGGTGGTCTTCTTTCCTAGATGACATCACATTACAAAGCACAGTTCCTCTAATGATTTATAATGCATCAGTAACGTCTACCTTGATTAAAATGCCTATCTGCCTCACTTTATATATATTTATACTATATTTTATATTCAAAAGGAGCCTGAAGTCTTAGAATCACCAGTTTCTCTGGCTAGGAATAGCCACTAGAATACATTAAGCTTATGGAACATTTCCAAGATTCCTTCACCATGCTCCCGGGAATAGCTCCCTCCTATTCCCAAATACCTTTGCAGTCTATCTGCTATAAATACGTAACTATTAGAGAAAGCAGATTCATAAAGTCTCTGGATGATTGGCGAATAATAGACAACTAAATGCAGGTTTTTGTGGTGCTGAGAATTCATCATTTATATAGGTTGGGATTTCTTGCCTGCAGAGGCAAGGAGCTCTGCATAGCTATTGTGTGCCAAGAGCTATTGATCTTAAATTTTTATTGAACAGAAACAGGAGGGAGTTGAAATAATTATAGACATATAATGTGACCACCTCCCAAAGGATCTTAAACTTGTAATAATAACTAGAAAAACAGTTACCAAAGATGGTTTAGATAATTTTCAACCAAAATCCTGCAAGCGAAGTGCACAACAAATTATTAAATTTGTGAAAGAAAACAAAATGATCGTCAGAAAGGTAATAAAACCTTTAGTCTAAACCATTATCAGGCCTATTGAAATGCTTGCCAGTGGGGAAAAATTATATTCCCCCAATAAATCAGTTTTATTGAAAAACAGAATAAATAGCTGAATAAAATGCAATATGTAATATATTAGAAAATTTTAAAGTTTCAACCTTAGAGTTGTATTGGTTTTGGCAAATTAAAATTCCTGAGTTTATTATTAGAAAACCACCATTGCATAACACTATGTATGATTTAGCTGCAGTAGAGACATACATGAGTGCCTCTGTACAGAAGAGTCTCTAGAGGAAAGCATGTATGTACGCTGTGTTATTTACCATAACAACCTCTCCATCCTTTAAATGTGCCTGGTATATATATTTCTATTTTCAAGAAGACAGAAACAGTATATATTCTAGTAATTTAAAAAACAAAGCAAAAGACGTTTCAGAAGATCTTATCCTACTGTTATTCAAAATCTCACTCAGCAAATATAAAGTAATTGGGTTGACAAAGCACCATGCCCAAAGTTGTTTTCTCTAACCATTTTGATGTATAAGTATCAGTGGAATGTAAAAATATATTTGTTTTTTATTATTACACTGAAGCCGTCTTTAGTATTCAGTATCGAAGCTAGTTTTGCTTAGATTTGCTGATAAGTGTCTGAAATATTGATCCTGGACCTCTTATTTGCTTCTGTGGCCTATTGTAATGCACTTTCAGAGTTCAATTGGTTTTTTTTCTTCAGTTGACCACCACCCATTAGCCACATTTTTAAAGAAGCTATATTTGGATCAGCTTGGTATTCCTCCTGGCCTATTCCTTAAAACAAATATGAATTTGTCAAGATCCCTTTGGACCATGCCTATTGCAAAGTATGTGTTGATATTTGTAATGAGAATAGATTATTGATACATAGACTTAAACATCTCTCTGTAAAAGGGTCTGAGTGTTACAGAAAGGGTTGTAAAGTCAGTGAGAAGTATCTGATAGCCTGAACTGAAAAGTGAAATCATAGTGAGCTGAGTGTCTGTGTCTTAATTTTTCTGAACCGTGCTTACACAGTTCCAACAAAGACTGACATCCGTAGGTCTTCCATTTGGGAATCTGATGAGTGGATGGTGACTAGGCTGATCTGATTTAACAGAAGGAATAAGGTACCAACACGGAAAAGATTTAGAACAGTATACATAGAGTATCTGCTTGGTGAAAACTTATTATCTCACAACACTCTAAGTTCCTATATGCTGAACAGGAGGAAGTTGAGCAGCTCCAAACACCCACCACCTCTTGTAGACGATGCTTCCCTTTTTTACAGCCAGTGCTCTCACCAGGTTAACTTCGGTGGGACCTGTAGGCAGCCAAGCCAGCAGTCTTCAGACTGCCCTTACCTCTTGGTAACTGCCCTCCAGTTAGGAGTCCCTAGACTGACCACTTCCAACCCCCCCCTTTTTTTTTCTCATTATAATCTGCTGTCCAATTAAAACAACTGATTCATTCATAGGATCAGCCTACTACAAGTAAAACATGCAGTATTCAGAAACTATTGCAGAGATGCTTCATGTTTGTCATGATTGGATTATATTTTTTCTTCTATCTCTACTTTTTTCAGAATACTTTTATTTCTCTCTTTCTCTGCATGCTTCAGGTCACCTACTTCCTCTTGCTTGTATTTTCCTTCCATTTTTTCCTTTCTTTTTAGTTACAAAAGTCCCTCTCATCCACCCACTTACTAACATTTAGTACTTTGTTACTAGTTACGAAGCCTGCCAAAAACTGGTGATTATGCTTGGGATTCTGGAATGAATGGGATGGAGCAAGTATAACTGGACATAAAGAAACCCAACCATGTCATGTACTAGTTCTTACCTGAGAGGAAAACACATGCAAATAAAATCATACACATTCTATTTATAACATGCAGGGTAGTGTATATATGTTCTTTCTTCATGAGAATGCCACCTTTGCTTAACCTATTAGTTCCCCCTTTTTTTCCCCCGGCAAAATCATAAAACTTTCTGCCTTATGGAGAAGGGAACAGACTAGTCAGAGGCCTTTACAAGCAATATTATATCTCTCCTACTATCCAGTATGCATCAACTCTGGCTTGCCTTCTCATCCAGAGATTTGTTCTTTCTCCTCCTGAGAAGATTAACATGAAATTTGATAGCTTTCAAAAATGGTTTGAACTCTCAAACAGGAAATAAGAGCAGTTGGGACCAATTGTTAGAACAGTGAAATCTGTCACACTGCATAAAGCCACGTATGCTCTGACAGTTCTTTCACTCGCAACTGGGTAATGTGAAAGTCAGTAAAGAAATGTTACATAACCTGCCTTGAAGCCCATATTATCTGAGTTTTGGAGAATTTGAACAGAACACAAAGAGAACTGTATCTGTGGTACAGGAAAAGAATGAGTTGGTTCTGCTTATCTTCTAAAGTAAGCTCCTCCAGGTAGGGATTGTATCTTTGTACTTTTTACACTATCAAGTGTGCTGCAAGCACTTAACAATTAATAATGAATAGTAAGTAAATTCAAAGCTTGTGAGAAGGGCCAGACTGACATCTCTGGAGAATTCTCCTGTCTATTTATATAGAGAACAGGCAGAGCAGCAATGCAGGCTTGTTTACACCGCCCCACAAATAACTAATGCATTTCACATAGGATGCTGAATGACTGTCCAATGGTAACTGCTCACAATCACTAAAATCCTAGAGAGATTTAGACTGCTGGCTTCATATTCTAAAGCTAGAAGTGGGGGTTGTATCTCATTATCAATCACCAGAATGAAGTAACATCTTTTAATTTTAAATGGAAAAACATTACTTTAGTAAATAAAAGTTTTGTTAGGTACACCAAAAAATATTGCAAGTTGGATTAGAGGAACTATTTGCTAGATGTCTGTTTACGTGCCATAATAAGTGATTCAGAAGAAAATGGTTTGCATTTTAGCCCTATAATTTTTATTTTTTTAAGAATATCTTGTCATTTTCTGAAATGCTGAGGAACACAGGTGTAGTATTACTGGCAGTAGGTAAAATTCTTAGGTAATATCTAATAATCTTCTTTGAATTTCTCCTTTAAAATGGAAAGCTTTTTAAAGAAAACCTGAACAAAGTAGAAGAATACTTCTTCATTCAGTGTTGTACTTACCAGTAATTCTCTGGATGGGAGAGTCAGGAGACAAGCAAACAACTTCATGCTGTGCAGATTTTTTATTTTTTTTTTTTTAAAGAGAGAAAGAGAAAAAGAAATTTAATCTGAAATTATTTCCCTGTGTTTACAACATTCCACAGAACAACAGGTTCACCTTCACATCTAATGCTTTGTAATTAGTAAAGCATCAGCAAATCAAACTTATTTCTATCACAGCCACCAAAACCAAAACACTGTCTCATTAAGCAAATAATGGAAAAAATTGGAGTAGTAGGGTAGCATTCTGTAAAGGTACCCATCTGTTTTTGCATCAAGCCCAGGACAGGGCTGGTGTTGAGGCAGGGTAAATAACAGCAATCTGACTGAAATGAACTACAGCAGACCTAATCCCACATGTCTGTGTGCTCTCAGTGTAATGAGTTCAGGCACAGAACGGCACAAATGCATTTAGGTCTAACCACGTCACCAAGTACTGAAGTTCTTGGCTTGTCTACACACTGGCTGTTAGGAAAAGCACTGCTTGCCACCCCCCAACCCTGTACCTGTCACTTCTAGAGAACAAGCTCTTTTTTATAACACAGAAGTCTTTGATCCAGGCTCTCTGAACCCTGCATGCCTCCCTCCACATATGGCAGGTAGAAATGAACTCCCTCTACAGTTGATTTGGTTTTTCATTATCATTAAAATAATGTCTGCTTTGTTTATGTGCCGCTAACTTCATACTTTGCTCAGTAATCTTGTAGCGACCACAGTAGTGAATGACTTCACCCACTACAACCAGCCATCAGCCTGCAGGTTTTCTGCTACTGTTCTTGGCTATTCCTCAAGTTACCATGCACTAGCATTTCATTTGATGGTACATGTAATTAGTCCTCTAATTTTGCCCTGAAAAAAAATAATCAAAATGCAACTAATAGGCACATGCCTACCATTCACCTTTAGATAATAAATTCACAGGCACTATTCTTTTTTTGTTGTGCTCCCCTTTACTCCTAAAAATATTATGGCAGTGAATATTAACTTTTTTTTTTTTTTCATATTGAAGTTCACTATTTGATCAGTATACATTCTGTACTTGGAACAAAACCCACAAAAGCTAAAGAGTCAATATCAATCTCTGTTCCTACAAACGTAGTCAACAGGACTAGCAGGTTTTATTATTTTTTACAATCACATATAGAAACTTTCCTGAATCTGTATAGTGAAGTTGACATCATTTTAACCAGTTCATACCTCTGGACTTCATAGTGTTAATTTATGCTCACAAGCCTGTAAGGAACCAGGAGAATACTGAATTTCTCAGTATTCTCTTAAAAGGCATCAGCAAAATCAGAGGATTTCTGAGAGCACAAAGTGCAAAAGGCTGCTGTCCTAACAACACCTGCAAACTGCTGCAGAGCATGCTGGCTGCCTGCTACAGAAATAAACCACTGCTCAGCAAGCATACTGCAGTATTAATCCAGTCTCTCTCCATTTTAGGCCCCCAAAACTTGGTACATTTACTGAGCCTGGCATCCAACTCAGTTATTTTTTTCCATTTTATTAGCATTTTTGGAGAGACAGGTAAGATCTAATTTTAAAGCCTTCAGTCTAATTTTTTTGCCATACTCAGGAATCTTGGCAGACAGCCCAAAGATGAGGGAGGAATATTCTACTCATTTGTAGGGGAGTACTGCTTTGATTAAATCCTTTAAAGCTAAGAAAATAAATTTTTATTCTCTTACTAGTTTAAGAGGCATATGTAATTACTAGATATATGTATGAATTAGGTTAATCAATTATTTTCAGATGCATGGCTTAGATATTCCTATCAGAAACAATGGTTATTCAAAGAAGTGAATATATGCATGTTATCAAAAGGTTTATTACTGCTAAAATGTGAATTTCTCAAATTTAATTATTGATAAGGATTTTGAGGGAGGGAGAATTTCTCACAGTTGCTCACAAATGTGAGATAACTCTATCAGGTTGACTTAAAAAAAAATCACCATCTGGCAGTCCTTGCATTCAGCTTAGGTACAATCTGCTTTCTGATGGCATGACTCAGGTTGGTGGGCTAAAGCAGCCAAAAATGATAAAAAGCCATTAGAGGTGGGGTGGCAAGATGCTAAAAAGAAAAACACGTCATGGGACATTACATCTTGATATTATTATCTGTCCTGTCAGACATTAAGAAGTAATTAAAAAAATACAAATCCCTGATTTTGACTCTAAATTACTTAAGAACAATTACTGTATAAATAATTTTTTAAAAAAATCATCTGCATGGTAACAAACATATGCACAGCCTATTTTATAAAAAAAAGTCATGAAGACATTATGCTTCATAAAAAGATCTCTGGAATCCAAAGACTTTTCTTTAATTGAATAAAAACTCCTTAAAAAAAAAAATCTCTTCTGATCCCTGGAAAACATGGCTATGGCAAAGATACTTATGCATGACGCACTTCCAGGATATTCAAATCCGCAATAGGAAATCATATTAATCCCTTTATTCTATGTATTCTTCACTAATCATTTCTCATGCACACTCCAGGAAAAATCCAGAAAGAAACCCAACCTAAACCATTTTATTTACATGAATCTAAAAATTCACAGGTCTTCATGGAATTAATAATACAGGGAGATGCAACCAAAAGATGAAAGTCAATCTGAAAGTGAAGGTAAATTCACTGAATCGATGACATCTTACCCCTGACCCTGGAATTTATACAACTACCAGATACCAAAGTTATCACATCAGTAGTCTACGGTAATTGCTCCCAGACATTTTGTAGCTGAGCCACAATGCTGGGTTATCCTCCTACACTTACTAGGTCACTGCCTCTGCCTTAACCCACCCACCCTACTGCCATCTCACTGTCCCCCTGTCAAGGTACCGTTTCATGTCAGACAAAAATAGAGTTCCATATACTAAAACTGAGTAATACATGAAATTTTTCTGCTTGGAACTGGGGCAAAGTTGTCTTCTTCTAAAATGGATTAGCTTGTGTTGGCTTTCTCTACCTTTACGCCCCTCTAAACATTCATTGTCAAAAAACAGTGTTTTTGGAAACTGGAATAACCAGAATGAGCACATATTAAGAGGTGGCACTATATATTATTTATGGACTGTATTGTAGTCATACTTTTATCTAATTATTTGTGGCAAGATTGGGTAAGGAGAGGTAACTCTTAAGAAGGGCTATAAAGTATCCAATTTTAAAAATCATCACTCAGGAGTAAGTGAAGTTGATAGCCTACACTTTTATTTCTCTTACAGTTAGACAAAATGACTAGCTGATAAATCAGTAGCTACACATGCAGTAGCCTTTGGAGGTGTCAAATACGAGATGCTGAAAGAACAAGAAAGCAGTTTTCTGAGTAGACAAGACCTTGAAGGAAATAATTCCTGTACAGAAAGTAAAATGACTGAAAGACACAATTAAGACATTTTGCATCATGCATTTGAGGCTATAAAACTAGCTGCAGCATGGAAATAAAAGTTATACAAGCAAAAGCTACTCCTGACTATATTTGAATTATTGAGATTAAACTTATAAAAGAAAATAGGAGTTGATACGAGGGGACACATCTATGCTTCTGACACAGTTTACAGCAATAAAATATCAGACAATGGTGTTTTTAAGATAATCTCCTTAACAGAACAGAAAGCTAAATAATAAACTGAATCTTGAAATATTAGGTGTCTGCAAACAAGTTGTTCATTAGTCATAAAGTATGATACAATGGTGTTGAGTTTCCAAGTTTCTGCAAATACCTTCTTAGGTTTTTGTGTGGTTGTTTTTTTGTGGTTTGTTTTTGGTTTGGGGGGTTGTTTTTTTCTTTTTTTCTTTTTTTTTTTTTTTTTTAATGAGCATCAGTTTATAACTTAGAAATTATGGTAGAGATGAAAATTCAGAAAAAGATAACAACATACCATATTAGTCAATGTTTAATCGACAAGTCAGCAAGCATTTGCACATGTATTTTATAAAAACAAAGAAAGTTTATCTAATCCTTATCGCAAAGAATCCCCTCACTGAAATAAAGTTGAAAAATTTTCGTATTTTCAGTGGACTCATTACATCATTTTTCTTAATGCTAAATTATACAGTGGATTGCCTATAATACCAGTCATAAACCAGTTTAGCTAATTCAGTCTTTGACAGTCTGGAACAGAAGTTAATACCCAACTTCCTTTTGTCCCTTTCCTTTGTGTTTTTCCCTATTCTGCCCACCTTCTCATGAGCTTTCTGAACTGAGTTGCTTCTCCTCTTCCTTTCCATCTCTTCCTGTATTTCCCTCACCTCATAACCTGGTAAACAGTAAAGAGCAGAAAACTGTGATGTAGTAACCCCACCTCACCAACAACAGAGTTTGCCAGTTCTGCACTCAAGGCTTTCATCACTGTGTGCAGGTTGGAGGAATGACTTACTAATTGTTGTGCTTTCAAAACATATGTATTAAAGGATTAAGATACTGTGCTCTTGTTTGAGGTGTGCTGAAAGACAGAATTTTCTACCTGCTTGGTAACTACTACGACTTATCCATTGCATCTGCAATGAACAGGCTGGGAAGAATCAGAAAGCAACAGACTGGTGAGTCTCTCATCCAGGGAATCAGCTAAACCCTAGATTAGCCTGATAATATATTTGGTAGCTTTTTGGCATCAAAGGTGCCTCCAGGTTTCTCACTACCAAAATGGCCAGCAACCAGTGATCTCCAAGAAGGGTTTTCCAGACCAACAACTCAGCTGTTAAACCATAACCCTCAGAAAGATTAGAAATTTAGATTAGGGTCTGCCAGATTCTATTTTTTAATTTTTTTTTAAATACACTTAGTGCAGTATAGATTATCAAGAATTTAGAAAAGTCATTAGGCACCATAAGAAAACTTTTAAAGTGTTAGAGAAGTTCGTATCTGAAATCGCCATGATATTAACTATGCTCTTGAAACAGTTAAGAAAATGCAGTCAAACCTAAAGAAACTCTCACAAGGTTATGAATAAACCAGATACTTTCCATAATTCCCCATCACTTTCATCAGATGGGACATACTTTAAAAGGATAGAACCAACTTATCTATATGAAAAAAAATAAATACAAGTAGGAAGTACGTTCATTATCAGTCTCAGTATGAACTATTACCTGCTTTTGCTTACAGTTAAACATTTTAAGGTAGCATTTTTGTCATGTTTCAAAGTTTTTAAAATAACTTCTAGAGTGTCTTCTATCCCCACAAGGGAGGGCCGAGTACTGTGCATCCACTTTTCAAATAATACATACACAGAGCTATAGTTTTATGTGGAATACAATTACCTATAAAACCTAGAAGACTTCAACTTGTCTCTAGTTTATTTTTCTAAATAACAATGCCTTCTTTCTTCACTCTTTAACATTCTAATTGCTGCTGCAGTCTATTTGCTAATGAGGTTACATACCACCATTTGCTGGTGCTGTCATATATGAAATAACTGCTAAAGCTGATCCAATTACTCTTCAGCTCCACTGTTTGAACCATCTGCTGCAATAGATTTCTGCTCTTCCTGCTTGAAAAGTGACTCTTCTGTCTTCCAGACTGGGAATAGAGCAGGAGAAGGAAAAGAGACGGAGACTGCATTATACTCTACTAGAGCTGCCTTAAAGTCAGAAGGGAAAAGGACCAATGTCTGGAGGAATAGGTATAGGCTCTTGAACGTGGCATTAAAGGTAAATGTATTGACCCCTTCAAATCAAATGGCTGCTACATTAATTTTGAAACTTCTCATATTTTTTTTCAACTGTTAGACATGCATCTCAATTCTTTTCCTGTGGAGAGGAGTACTATCAGACTTGAGAAAGAACTCACATTAAATAATTTAATCCGTTGTTTGGTTCAGTTACAGTTGGCCTTCTAATAGATCTTTTCACTGGACTTGATATCCTAAAACCAAAACTTGAGGACTACAAAAGAATTTGGGCATCTGAAACAGGATTTGAGATGCAACATACTATGGTACACCAACTCCCACTTCCTCCAAAAACAGACTTCTTACTGAGCATTTGAACAAAAACTGCTGTACTTGGTCTGAAATCCCCATTCAACCAAAGGGACATGCATTTCAAATGCATCTCACCTACACAAATAAAAACTTAAGAGCAGAAATCTATGACAAAATTCATACTGAGAATGACACACTTCAGATTAAACTCTTACACAGGACCTTGAAGACTGCTTTTGGTTTTAGGTTTCAAAATACTTTTAAATATTTCCTTTACTAGATTTTTGAAACTTAAACCACCTATGCACATCTGCTGCCCTTGCCTTTACAGATAAAGCACTTCCATAAAAGTGAGTTTGATTTTCTTAATTCTTAACTTTTAAACTTTGCTATACGAGTAGACCTGAGCCTCATGAGAAGTTTTAATATTCACTTCTGTTCATCTCCATTTCTCCCGGGCTTTAATCAGGTGGTTGTCCTCTGAAAAATTCTACTCTGAGATAAGGGAGAGAAATAAGAAGTCAACAGATTGTATTTTAAGATTTTATCAGTTTTTACTTTTTTCTTTTTTAGCAAAATGTAAGTTTTTATATACTCTTTCTCTAGATTTGTTATGAATGCACAGACATCAGGTTCTCAAAAATACCTCAATATAGCTGCTATTTTTTAGCTCCTTCTCAAACCTTAGACCTGGCTTCCCATGCTTCAGGGGAATATTTTTTAAACATTCAGACATTTCCAATACATATTAAATCACTGAAAATGATAAAAGGTAAAAGTCAGAAAACTAGGCAAGACAGTAGGACTAGGCTGTATGCACACTCTGGCATCTAACTAACATGACGACAACACACAAATTGTCTTAGTCTTGAGACCATCACAGACAGCAGCGTGCCAAAATTAACTGCTGGCAGAAGCCGACATTCTTTAATATTAAAGAAACATTATCAAAACAAATATTAGCAAGATTCGAATAATATCTAAAACCAATAAACACCTCTTTCCAGTTTGTGGCACATAATTCTATCCCCTGAAAATTACTGAGAAAGATTTTGAAAAGACCCATCCATAAAAAAAAAGTTAAATCCCTTATCTAAGAAGTCTTACTTTTGAAAGAGTCACAATCATCAGTTGTTGAAAGAATAACAGTGACAACTGTAGATATTAGAAAAAGCACAGTAGAACTTCTGTACACCTTAACTGTCTATTTATTTTAGTAAGAGGCAGTTCTAAAATGCTGCCTTGTAAAGATAGGTCTCGTGTACTTGAAGTAATTGCTTTCATTTCTCTTACATTGTCAGAAAACTGACAATAAATCAAGAAAGTAGACTGAAATCAAGCTATTAGAGATGCTATATTTTATACAGCAAATCTATGAATTTTAGTGATCGATCTTGCAGAAATCCACATTTTATATACAAGAACAGGAAGTCCTAATACAAGAAAAGAATTAAAGTGGGGTTATATTTTTTGTTTTACAGTAATGCTGGTAAGTTAAAACCAATAAATTCTCCCAGTATCTGTCAGCTGTCAATGAAATCTATTTTAAAATTTCTATTAGTTATAATAGAAATAGGCATAGTATTATTGTTAATTAATCTGGGTTATCATGACAATGACATGGCAATCTAACCTTGGTAGTCTAGGTGTAGGCTAATTTATTCTTGACTAATTGCTAATGGACTTGATAGCAGTTAGAAGGGCTTATTCACATTCTTTTCATACAGAAGGATCCATTAAATATTATTAATGCTTGTCCTATCTCACTAAAATGATGCTATTTCCAATAGCTGGTTTTCCAATATGCCAGTTGATATCTTCCAACAATTCCAACTGTGAACAGAAAAAGCAATATATTGATATAATATTAAACAAATGAATGACAGTGATTTCTGCTTAAACTTAGTTGCAGCAAAAAATGAAAAAAGATGTTTTTGAGATTAACTTTTCATCATTAGAGATAAATTTATATTCATTGTTGGACTCTGAAATCTTTCCTGTCGATTCCTCTACATGCATGTCTTCCTTCCAGTACCTTGAACTCCAGAGGTTATACAATATTATTATTATTATTGTTACACTTTTATATACAAATAACATTTCAGAAACTTGTCTTTTGGATACACGTCTAATGAGATCCTCTTAAATTCATTTTTTAAAGTCTTCTCCCTGCATGATTTACCTTTAGATCATAAATCTTACTTATCTTTAGCAAAATAATGCTAAATCTGTAACCTCTTTTATATATTCTACATCAAAGATGAGCAGTAATGGCATATGTTGCCAGTCTTTGTTTGGCAAAGCCATCTTGAGAAAAATTAATGTCCTTCCCCAATATTGTACTTTCGAAGGCATGTCTTGTACTCTTCCTTAGACAAGGCAATAAAGAAGCAACTCTCTTATCAAAGGGTAAAGACAGAGTATCATTATTTAGACTACAGAGCTAGAAGAGAAAAAGTAGAAATATTTATCTTTTAGGAAATCCATAACTGGAAAACAATTAAGTCAGTACAGGTTTGATTTAAATTCTATGGGAAGCTGTTGTATAAGACTTTTCTTCTTCTTCAGTAGTTTTCAATCGAGATCTAATGTTTGAAGTGGATATACTGAGAAATTAGGGGGTTTTTAGGTATAATTGAAAACATATGGGCACTGCTGCCAACATGGCATACTTTGGGTCTACTTACCTGTTCTTCCTTGAGACTTCCACAAATACACTTTCATGAGAATGAGGGCAAAACCAGAGTCAGATCTTGTAGACTAAATGCAGCTCCGAATAATGGTGGGGTTTTTTGCTTTTTTTGTTCTGTTTTGGGTTTTTTTTAACACTGTCTATATGAAGGAATACTGAGAAAATCTTTGAGATTCAGTTCCTTTGACTTAACAGCCCAGAAATTTTTAAAAGCTAAGAAACTGCACAATAGAGTGGGGGTTTTTTTGACAGTATATTATTGACAAGGCTAGGATATTTTATTTTACTTCACCATGCATTTTTAAAAGGAGTTCATTCACACTACTTCAGTCTCAATTGTCATGTGAAATCTTCATGTCATGCAAAGGAACTGATAGTGGAACAGGAAAAGAGAAGCTGGAGTGCAAGTAGGTACCAAGTAATAAGGGAAAGTTGAGCCTGCATGCCCTCCTATTATGCCTTTTCCACTTTTCTTTTTCTTAAGAAAATTGAGGAGATTTTTTTACACCCCAAAATCATTAAAGAAGTTTATATAATAAATAATAGACATGAATAAATAGGGTACGTACACATAGATACCTTTTGAATATTAACAGATGTAGAAAGTATTTTTTGATCCTAGGTTTTAGTATGAAGTTTCCTCTCTGACCACAGAAGCAAAACAGATTCACTTATGCCAAGACAATCGTACTCTGCTGCACATTTTCCTCACTGCCAGGTTCTCTGGTACAACCTTTTCATTTTAGAGTGTATCAGCTTCCAATTAACTTCTGCAAAAGATTTTATATTAATAACCTTCCTGTAATATTTGCACTGTAATTTCCTTTCCTGTCATCAGTTATTCTATTTACCTTTTGAAATTTCCTGTGTTTGAAGCTCTCCTTATACAAGGTAGAATTCAATTGTGAAATAAAGGTTTTAATCCTAAAATAAAAGTAGAAAAATCATGTTAACATTTTATGTTTTCTCTGTATCTGCCATTGGCTACTATCCTTTCAGCACAAACATTCTCACTTCCTTCTTCTTTTAATTTAAATACAAAAGTAACAAAATTCTAAAAGATTGTTGCAACATGGTGGAACAATGGCAAGAAGAGTAAAGCTGGTGAGTTCAGCATGCTCTTGAGCATCACTCCCCAAACAGTTTTGTTTCTTGGATGTATATGCAGCTCCAGACAGAGACTATCAGGAGCCTGCATTTATTTGCCCACCAATTCATCACCACATAAATCGCATCCAATTTCCAATCTTACACAGTTAGAGCATGAGCAAGTGCTTTCCTTTTATATAAATAAATCTACTAGTATTTGCAGCAATGCTGCATGAACCTTTATACATTAAATTTGATAGCCATCAAAACCATCAAGAAGTTAAGACAATAAAAATGTTACAGGGATTCACAACATCTATTATTGTGAATATTGTGACCATGAATGTGATCATTGCTGGCATAGTCCAGTTCGCCTTGTGTGGTGGATACAGATGCAGTATTTACTAAACATTATATACAGACATTAATGCAAGTATTGCTGCAGAATATGGGCATAAAGCTACTGTACAGTTTGGCAATCAGAAAGTACCACATGACAGGGGTTGCTATGGTATCTGGAAGCATGACATTTTTATAAAGCAATACTGCAAATAGCAATACAGCATGTAATTTTCTGACCCTTTTTGAACATTAATGTTACGGATACTTATAACTTTGAAAATTAAAACAGCTTATTATATTCTGTTTCAGATACACATTTTCTGAAAAGCATATTGAGGGGGTTTTTTTAATCAGCTGTCTGATTCTACAAAGATTATTATAAAGAATGCTGCTAAAGAGAAAATAACGTGCTTCTAAGACAATAGAAAATGCAAGTGCAGAGCATGTCTAGCACTGCTGGCTTCGATTGTTATAAATTGTTTATGAAGTGTCATTCCTTATTTTCATCATAAGCTTTTCTTGCAGCAGAGATCATGTGTGCTTCAGCATCCAATTTTCCCTCTCTGGAGGGAAGAGAATATGCCGCAGTTTACTGTGCTTGGGTTACACTGCAGTATGATTTTTTTATTTTTTTTTTTATTTTTTTTTTTTAAGCAAGCACTAGGATATGTCTGTTTCACTGTGCAGAAGCTCCCACTGATCAGCAAGGAAAAATAAAATATGCTAAGTAACAGAGACTGCATGCTGTATCACATAGACAAAACCTAGCTGTGCTCAGAGAATGAGAAATGGGTACCATCCCCCACAGAAAATGATGTTGCTAATGCAGAGGTTTGTGAGCCTTTAAATATTCCAACACTGCAGATATTTCAGATTACTTCTCCTAATGCATTATAAAGCTAGATAAGCCTTTCCAAATATATCCTATAGAATGAGTATCGTCAGAATTTTCTATGTCTAAAAAACCCATTACATTTTTAATAATACTTCATGTTATTTATGACTGTTTGCCATGAAAATGAGACAGATAGATACTTTCATATGTGATTATTTTAGGAGGCTGGGTCTGTTTCATAGGTGCAGCGTGGAATTAAATAAATAATGTTATCTGTGAAATTCCCCAGTGCATCAACACCCTTCAGCTATATTTTAGTAGGCTTTGATAAGTGTGGCAGTTTTTAACCAATGTGGTGCCAACTCTGGATATAAGGCCATATGCCCTACGGGGTACAGAACCTAAATCAAAAAAATGCTGGTCCAGTGAAAAAAGTATTACCAACAAAGTTATCTTTACACAACAAGCTGGATTATCATGTTGTAGCTGCATTAGTTCACTAGAACATAACAAGTATAAAAGCCTATACATCCTCTAGAAAGCTGTACACTATCCCCTGTGCCTGTGACTGCAACTTGTATCTCTGGATTCTTTCTGTGGCTGACACCAGGCACAGTACGATGATGATCATCTGGCAGGTCTTTGTGCCCTCTACTGGATGCAGTCACGTTTAACAATTTATTATAAATTCTATGCTGCTAAAAGCTAGAGGAGAGATACTCTGTATTTATGGTACTCAGCAATATACACTTCCCCTTAAAAATAATACAAACAACCCCCTGGACATATTTCAGGCCTCTCTACAAAAAAAAAACCCAAACCAAACCAAACCAAACACCACCCCATACACTAATTTTGTATGCTGGATGCAGAAGTCTTGTCCTCAGAAATGAAACAGAGTTTTGTTATGGAGTTGAGTAAAGCCATTTACTTTAAAAAAAACCTCAGAACTTTCCCCCTTTTATGTCCTAATATAGTTTGGATTTTTCTTTCTTTTAGTGCAGGGAGTTGATGGCACCTTTATAAAATAAAATATACTTACATTCCTGGGCAGGTAAGAGAAAGTAAAGAACAGTCATTTCTGAGAAAATTTTGAGGGATCTTTTCTTATTAATTTTTCATTGTCTGTGACTAGGACAGTAAGAAAGTACGGTATCCTCCTGCTCTAAGAATTTTGCTTAATGCTTTGCGTACCAATATGACTGACCCATTACACTGAAACATCTGTCTTACATCATCATTAAAACATCTATGTATTTTATACCTCCAGGTTAATGAGGAAGAATACAAGTCAACTGTGTCTTCCATAAAGGCAAATAAATTCCACGTATACTGGAATAATTTCAAAGAAATATACAAGGATACAAGTTTATTCAAATATATAAACTTGAAATGTGAAAATATATTTATCTTTTAGAAAAGGACCAAAAAGTTTAGAATTTCAGTCAACAAAAATGGAGAGTGACTTCAGCTGGATTTTGGTTTCAATAAACATAACGTTAACAATGTTAGAAATTTTATAGGGTACAATGATTTTATAAATTACCTCATATACTTCTGCACACTACCAAATTTGTAGAAAAATTATTACATACAAATTTCATGCTTATTCCACATAGAATTTTGAAGTTAACTACATACCTGTACAGTACTGACTTAAAACAATATTGATTTTTAAACAGCAATTCAAGAGTATGACCAAGATTTTTTAAAGCGCCTACATTATTACTTTGTGTAATTACTGTTAGCAACTAAGGTATTAAAAAAAAAAAACCTAAACCAAAAATATTCTGGATTTTTTTAAAAAAGTTTTAATTCAAATCAGACAGTTACTAAAAACATACACCTTGTCCTTCAAAGCACAACATACTTGAGATTTTTTTTTTTCCTGTGAGCCATATTGGCCCAAGTATACAGCAGGTACTTTTCACAACAGAAATGAGAATGGAAAAAAATGCATTAATTACTCCATGCACAGGTCCACCTACCCACACCTTGCCCCATATCCTGCCACCTCTATGTAGTAACCTCTTGCCAGGGACCATGCTTGTTGTGCTCTGTAAAGGCATCAGTTACCTCACGATCTGCTGGATCAGCAAGAATGTGGAGACATTCTCCACTGGACTTGGCCACCAGAGGACACCATAGGAGCTCTTCCTGAGTAACTCAAAAATCTGACAGAAAACCACACAGTTGGAATGGGATTCTTTTCTGAATGCTAGACAAACTTCTCTGATCAGGACAACGTAAGCATTTCATTTCATCTGTATGGTGACAAGTTGATATTGTTCCAAGTTGTAAAGCAACATGTGATCTAAATATCTACACCACATTTCTTCATTGCTAAAGTGGTCCCCCTTTAATTTTACCATCCATTACTCGTTAAGCTGTATAAACTTCATACAATAAAAACACAAATACTAAAATAAGTATATAAAAAGGTTATCTTTATTCTTTTGGGTTGTTAGCAATGTAGTTATTTTTGGTAAAACAACTTCCTGCATGCAGTTCATCAGTACACTATGAGCCAATAGTTTCTATAAAAGCAGGAGCCCATCCATATTCTAGTTCTTTTGTAAGAAATGCAAGGTATTCCACTGTCCATTACACAAGTTCACTATTCATTCTCATGAAGAAAGATTTTGAATAACAAATTATATTTAAAGTTATTCTACTGCAGTGTGAATCAATAAGAAAAGCAGACAGTGTGAGACTAACACCAGGGAAAAGTAATGTTTCTATGACTAAGATTACCCTGAAAATTGACAGATAGGATTATAATTTCAAAAGAAACCCTTCTATCTTGTTTCACATACAAACACCTACCAATCGGAAAAAGAACTGTACTGTCCATTTCTTTTAAAATTATTACTTATTAAAATATGTTTAATATAATTAGAAGAAACTTGCAATTACCAATTCACATTATATCTTGGGTTTCCCAATGCTAATGTGTCACAGATAGACAGCAATAAAAATTACTAACAACACGAAGATATGTTTAGTTTCTTATAGTACGTAGAAAATGTTATAAAATAACAAGAATAGATCAATAGATTATATATTATAAAAGTATTTTTCTAGCCCCACATGTTAAGCAATATATTTCTCCTGTGTAGTCTGGTTATTTACTGTATATTTGCTGATTACAAAACTCAAACAAAATAAAATCTATAATAGCAGCAAACTATTGCTTACTGGAATGAGGAATGATGGTCTTGTCGAACAGTTTTTTTTTCTTTTTACCACTCACATGTCTTCCCATCTTAGACTTTAATAGCTGTAGGATAATAGCAGCAAGCATGCATCAGTCAAAGCTCCACAATTATTTGGAATATTACAGAATATATCGTATTAACTACTGAAGTGTTATAAGCTACACTTACTAGGGTACATACATGATGCAATAAATACAGTACTTAGGTCATTGTCTCTTTGTTCAAACAGGTACCACTGTGTAAAACAACTGATTAAATAACAGAGGATACATATAGTGTCAGCCTTGATAAAAAAAGTAATCTGAACCACAATGCAGGGCAAAGAGTATTTAAGTACAACCTTTTGGTCATCTCAGCTTTCTATGGGAGACTGCATTACATATAGTGGAAACCTGACCAAAGTGCCACAGAGGGTCAAAACCACCTCTAATGTACATATTTTATGTCTCTGGCATGACCTATCCTTCCAAAGTATAGTAATTTAAGTCTGAGGTATACATTATGGTAGTATTTGTCCCAAAAGGTACTTTGCTATCAATTTATACACGTAGCTTTGATTATTGTCCTAAGTGGGATATATTAATGTGAAAAAAGAAGTGCAGAAATCGTCTTTGGAATGAAGTATGGTAGCTACTCATGAAATTACAGGGTCTACAGATTAAAAAAAAAAAAAAAGCTACAACTTTATCTCAGTAATTCCCTCTAGGCATAATTTGGCATTCATAGCTTTTCTGTGAAAAGAACTGTTTAGATCTCTCAGGAATTATGAGGTATTTTGGACATTGAAAGTAACTTCTTTTTTTCATAGTTTCATGTTTTTCAAAACAGGAGTTCATGTGTAGCATCATTTATTTAAACCACTATATCTGAAATGACCTGTATAATAATTTAAGAATCACTAAAAAATATTAAACGTAAGTATATTAAAACCAAGAGACTAAACTACCAACCTCTTTTCTGTGAAAATTATTCCCTTGTTTTGTTTTCTGATAAATTCTCTATCTATACTCTGTTTTTTTTAATCATTTGCTGTGGATTTGATCTAGATCCTGAGGTTCAATAATGTGGAGTCTTGGTTTTCTGCTTTTAGAAGTGGCTTGGACAACCATGTTCACCTTATGATGCCATAATTACATACTCCTGACATTTGTGTTCCTCTGCAAGAGCATTTAGGTTTTTTTTTTTTCTCAGGGCAGCAGAATTACAAATAGCGGTATGTGAATTAAAGCAAATGAGATAATGAAAAGAAAATCAACAAAGGGAACATATATAGGAGATGAAATGTACAGAGTGGATACACTTACTCCACAAAAGCCACAGATTTATTAGGACTGGTAATTTTACACTCCACTAAGAGTTCCTACAGTCCAAGCAGAATTTTTTTGTCTCCTCTCCATCAGTGCCTGCTGATAATAAAAGCTGTTCTTCAGCAAGGTTGTTTCTCTGTTACAGACTGAGAGTTTGCTAGTGAAGAGTCATTGTCTTGTTACAGGCAGCGACTGTAGCAGTGGGTAAATATGTAAAAACTTGTAATTTTGGCATAATCCTCCAATAAGAGTGCAATTGATAAAAATGCCATATTCTCAGGCTTGTGAACATTCATCATGGACAACCTTTGTCTTTTACTTTTTATTTCCTTTTCTGTTTTTCCCCTTGTCTTCTTTTTCTGATTTGTCATCTTCATATTTTTCTTTTTCTGCTTTTGTTACACTATCATAAGAAGGTGGAGATGTGGTGGATGCAGACATATCCATTTTCTCTGGAGGTGAGTTTTCACTCAGTTTACCAATAATCATGTCTTTTTTGACAAGCAGATCAACCCCATCTTTCCGATACATAAACGAAAGTTTCTTTACTGACTGTCTTAAAAGATAATGTCTATAAGCACGCTGAATGATAGTAGCAGACACTTCCTCCTGTTTTCGTTTCAATGTGGTTGTAATTGGTTCATAGGAGACTTTAGAAGGATTGGCTGCCATAAACCGATCTTCCATTTGTATTCTGAGAGCATCCATCTCATCACTTTCCCCCAAAACACGCTTTGTGAAAGCAAACAAGATGTCAAGGCAGTGAATTCTGTCACCGCTTACCATGGGCAGATCCATTGCAATAAGCTGAATTGTGTTGGGTTTTGGTATATTAAGAGGAGGATCCAGAGAAGCTGCAAAATCAGACAATTTGCTATATTCTATGAATTGTGTTGCATCAGGATCATATTTTTCCCAAACCTCATAGAACATCTCAAAGTCATCCTCGCTCAAGGGTTCAGCACTTTCTTCAGTAGCAACACTGAAGTTCTCCAAAATAACAGCAATGTACATGTTCACCACTACCAGAAATGATATGATGATGTAGCTGACAAAGAAGAAAATCCCAACGGAAGGGTTGCCACAGTCGCCTTTCACAGAGCTCCCCGGATTATCTTTGTAGGGGTCACAGTCTGGTTCCCCACTGTTCAGAACTGGGTCTAGCAAACTATTCCAGCCAGCAGATGTGGTAATTTGAAACAGGCAGATCATGCTGTTGCCAAACGTTTCAAAGTTGAACATGTCATCTATACCAGCTTCCCTCTTAACATAGGCAAAGTTGGACATGCCAAATATCGCATAGATAAACATGACCAGGAACAGCAGGAGACCAATGTTGAACAAAGCAGGCAGAGACATCATCAAAGCAAAAAGCAGAGTGCGGATTCCCTTAGCGCCTTTAATGAGACGCAGGATTCGACCGATTCTGGCAAGTCGTACAACTCTGAACAAAGTAGGGGACACAAAGTACTTTTCGATCACCTTAGCTAGAAACATGCCTGTGAAATATAAAAATAAAATTAAAAAGGTAACATTTTATCACAGTTTACATCTTCCACAACAGAGTATGCATAAAGAACAACTCTACTTGTAGAATTACTGGAAATTATAATTTGAGATAAATTTTATCTGCTATGAGTAATTTTAGCTTTTTACCCCAGCAATCTTAGGAAAACAAACAAACAAAACAAAACAAAAAAAGCCCCCACCAAAAACAACAAAAAAGGAGCATAAAAATAGATATAAAATTATTAAGAAAGTTATGACTCTAAAGCATGCTTTTCATTTCCTAAATTATCAGGAGAAATTAAAATCAAGTATTTACTCTAATCTGTAAAAACTGACAGAGGAAAAGCATTAAATGCATCTTACTATATATAACTTTTAATATAAGTTCTTACCTACTATTGAAAGAATAACAACCACAAAATCAAAAATATTCCAGCCAACAGTGAAGTAATAATAACGGAGTGAGAACAGTTTGAAGACACATTCTCCAGTGAAAAGGACAACAAAGACCAAGTTAATCCAGTATAAAATATGTTGCATCATTTCACTCTGGTCATCTGTTTCTATCATCATGGTGACCATATTGAGACAGATGAGAACCATAATGGTGATGTCAAATGCTTGCTTTGTTACAATATCGAACACCAGACCTTGCAATTTGTTCTGAGGGGAGAGAAAAGGCAATAGTATCTCGTACATAATGTACATTATTTTCCTCCCTTTCATTTCCTTCTTCTTCCCCCCAAATATACAACCAAGCAAAAGGCTGAAAAACATAAGAAAAGCACTGTCCAGTAATTTCTTTATTTGCCAGCTCTTTTTTCCCCTCAAAACCCAACAGGCTTTTATTTCTTCAGGTTTCTTTGATTCTCCACTTCCTCAGGCATAACAGTTTTGAGAGATTTTTAAAAAAAGCTGAACAGAAGTATGTACACGTTTAAATTCAGAATGAAGGGCTAAGTTGACTTAGGCCTAACCCATTTCAGACTTAAGGGAGAAATTTTTTGATAGTCAATTTACTGCTGCAATTTCTTCCCCAATGTAGATGATACAAGAAGAGCACGCATTCTTACCGCTGGTCTAGGTATAGGTTTTTGTGGTTTCTTGGATCCCAGCTTCTTCATTGCATTATAGTATTTCTTTTGTTCTTCTGTCATGAAAATATCTTGACCTCCAAGGTAAAATAATAAAAATAGAACTGATTACAGCCAAGCCTTTAAATTCATTAATTCACAGCACTGCAGAACATGGTTTTTATGAACCACGTATTCATTCTTACACATTGTTATCAAAACCAAAATATAGTAATTATATCAAAGATTATTAAAATATCTGACAAGTCTTGATGGGAAAAAAACCCCAAAACAACAAAAAAACAAATTAAGGAACAGAGCAAAACCATAAAACTTCTATGTATTTGTTATAAAAAAAATACATACCTGATTAATTCAATTAAATATGTGCAAAAAAAACCCTTGTAAAAATATACATTCCATAGATACTTAAAAAATCATAAACCCCACACTGTAAATTAATCAACCAGAAATAAAAAAGTTTCAAAAGCAGAAAGATTCACTGAAAGCTGATATGCCTTCAGGGAAATGAGTGTGATCTGCACATTTCTATGAGCATGGGTGCATCTATAAATTCAAAAGACAGGTGACTAGTATTTGCTAATTTGCTACATGAAACTGAAGAATAGCATGTAGATAAAATTTTCCCCAGCCTAAGTTTTGTCCTTTGTGACATCTGCAGTATTTAATTTCTCAGTGACAGTGACAACAGCTACAAATGTACAAGAGGCGTATACCAAGCTGCCAGAAAAAGCCCTGTAGCAGGAACCTTTCTCTGCCTTCTACATCATAACGACTAGAGTAGACAGTGTCTACTAAGTGAACTTAATAGAATTTATAATCACCTCATCACTGAGTAAGGTCATGTCGTTACATACAGATTGCAAAAAATGCCAATATATAACCTCAGTCTTCCTCTCCAAGGTCAAGAACTGAACCTCCTTCCTCTTAAGTACAGGGAAGCCCCTGATGATTATTCCAAGGGAGGTGCAATTATCTTGGAGGATGAGGATGTCATCAGATTTGGAGCCACAAACTCATCCTTTATATTATGTGGGTCTGCAGATAAGAGACTCAAAGGATCTGAAGAAGCAACATATAAAGCTGCATACTCCCATCTCAAGTGGAAGGATTTACTAGAAGTTTCCACTGCAGTAAGTCTATTAATATATTTTTTCAGTACAATGAATCAAACTTGCCAAAACATCTAGAATCACAAATGAAGAAATTATGTACTATCTTGCTATTACTTAGCTCACATTAAAAAAATCAATATTCCAGTATGATTCTGCTCCAAATGCGTACAGAAAAATGACTATTGTAGATTTTAGACAACATTTATAGTTTAAATAGCATTTAGAATTTAATTTGTCATCATAGTCTGCATTTTAATCTATTTAAATGCTCCTGAAGTTCTTGACACAATCCTGTGTTCATCTGAATAACAGAAACAATTTCTACACATTTTCAGAAGTCAACAACTTATTTTCTCTTGCAAATTCACTACTAGCTATTGAGACAGTTTCCCAACCCTCTCTAATCTTAGAATATATAGCAGAAGTTCCAGCATTCAGCTTGTTTGTATTAGTCTCTTTGTAACTGAGAAGGCCTTTGCAGTACTGCTACACATTATGTATTTATCAATTTAGGTATTTGCAGTTTTGCATATTCTCTTCTTCCCTGTCATCTACTTGCTTGAATTAAGTCATCTGCATTTTCACATAGCTTTGTCAAAGCACTGTAAGGGTAAGTGAAAAACAATACATAACTTTCTGATGTATAGCATATCATTGGGCTGTACAGGGATGCCAAGGACACTCAGATGTGCAGTGTAAGTTTAAATTACTTCAAATACCTTGAAAAACAAATACTATTATTTCATTACTTTGAATAAAAGGAAGTCTTAATAGCTGATTTTTTTTCTTTCTATTAATAAGAAATTTCAGACACTCATATTTATCCTTGCATACATTTGCTGAATGCTCAGTAACAATGTGTTGTGAAACTGGAACATGTAATACTTATCTTCTTTTTTTGTTGGTTGAAGTTATCTATGATGACACCAATGAATAAGTTTAGGGTGAAAAATGATC
Source organism: Antrostomus carolinensis (assembly GCF_000700745.2). Classification (NCBI taxonomy): domain Eukaryota; kingdom Metazoa; phylum Chordata; class Aves; order Caprimulgiformes; family Caprimulgidae; genus Antrostomus; species Antrostomus carolinensis. The sequence goes on from NW_010332226.1 coordinate 131,371, forward strand.
CAAAGATGATAAAGGCAACAAAGTAAATATACATGTATAGGTTGGCTTCATACTTGGGCTGTTTCTCTGTCTACATAACATAGAAAAAAAAAGCAATACATTACAAACAACAGTTAAGATAAATTACAGAATACGGAGCAGAAACAGAAGTTGCATCCAGCTGGACACCAACTCTTTGACAAGAGGTGGGGGGAAAAAATCAGCTGTTTTGGAGCATAACCTACACTTGCTTTGTCTTTGAACTTCAAAATTTATTTAATAGAGGTGTCTGTAATTGCACGCATAGACCTGTCATTCCCCCACCTTCTGTCTACCAGCTCCTCTCTAATGTTTCATGTCATTCTTACTAAATTTGACAGAAGTGTGCAAGTCTCAAAAGCAATTCATTTCCTATGGACTTTACACAAATCTGGAGCTGGCTAGAGGAGAGATGCAAAGAAATACCAGCATTAACAGAAAAAAAGGCAAAACTCAGCTATTTTATTTTTTGAGATCACCAGAGTCTGCAGTTCTGGATTAGCTAGAGCAGGTGATGTTATTTGATTATGTGGGTTATTTTTGAAGACACAGGAAAAACTTATTTCCCAACCTGTACAATCTCAGTGACATAAATTAATAGGAAAACAGATTTCATTAGTTTTGTTGTTTACAGATTACTTATTAGATTACTAATACTTTTTGTAGATCTACTGCTATATTTTTTTCTTAAAAGTATATGCATTTAATTACTTTATAGTGCATAGATTTATATTTACTTCATTTCAACTGCAAGTCAACAAGAATTACATCAATCTTATATTTGTTTTCACTCAGTAAATTTTATATTGTACTCACTTCTCTAGAATCAACTGCAGCATACATGATGTCCGTCCATCCTTTAAATGTTGCCTAGAAACAAAGTTTGTTAATATCTTCTATCAATACTCAAATTTTGTAAACATTCTAAATAAAACATTGTCTTCTGCAATGTATTTGCACCCACAAAAATAAAGAAGAATATTAAAAGTCTGGTAAGACACAAGCAAAGTATTCACAGGAAGTAATTTACTGTGGAATACTTTCCCTAATACTTAAAACTTTATGAAAATTCATATAAACTCTATGTGGGATGAGTTACAATCAATATCTGAGCATAATAGAAAGACTGCAATTTATAAGAAGGCTCTCAGTTCTAACTTTCTGACTATCAAAAAACTGGAGGACTCCGAAAATCAGCCATGGTGGGCTGGCATTTTTCACATAGAATATGAAAATAGTTCTAGAAGAAACTCCAGAAGATAAGTAGTTTCAAGAAATCTTAAGAAAATAATAGACTTATAGAATAGTTTGGCTTTTAGACATTATCTAATCCAATTCCTCTGCCATGGGCAGGAACATCTTTCACTACATCACAAACTTCCAATGATGGGGATTCTACAACTTCTCTGGGCAAACTGTTCATGTGTCTCAACACTTTATCATTAAAAAAAAAAAATTTTAAAAAAATCTTCTTCTATCCAATTTAAATCTATCCTCTTTCCTCTTTCAGTTTAAAACTGTTGCCCCTTGTCCCGTCACTACAGGCCCTGGTAAAAATTTTCTCTCTGTCTTTCTTATAAGCCTTCTTTATGTATGGAAAGGCCACAATAAGGTCCCTCCGGATCCTTCTCTTCTCCAGGTGGAAGAACTCCAACTCTCTCAGCCTTTCTTCATAGGAGAGGTGTTCCAACCCTCTGATCTTTTCTTGATCCTCCTCTGGACCTAAGAGGTCCATGCCTTTCTTGTGCTGGCGGGGTCTCATGAGAGTGGAGGGAAAGAATCACCTCCTGCGATCTGTTGGCCACACTACTTATTACGTAGCCCAAGATATGACTAGCTTTCTGGGCTGCAAGCACACACTGCCATCTCATGTCAAATCTTTTATTCACCAGTATCCCCAAGACCTTCTTCTGCAGGGATGCTCTCAATCCATTTATCCTCCAGTCTGTACTGATACTGGGGATTGCCGTGACCCAGGTGCAGGACCTTGTAAATGGCCAATTCACACTGGCCCACTTCTCAAGCCTGCCAAGGTACCCTCAGAATGGCATCCCATTCCTTGAAGTGCATCATCTGCACCATCCAGTTGGTGTCATCTGCAAATTGCTGAGGGTGCACTCAATCCCACTACATCATTGATGAAGTTATTAAGTAATATTGGTCTCAATGCAGATCCTTGAGAAACACCACTTGTTACTAGTTTCCACTTGGACATTAGGCTGCTGACTGTAAATCTCTGGACTCAGCCATCCAGCCCATTCCTTATCAAACCTACTCCTATGAGCTATGATATTAAGTAAAAACAAAGTATGAATGCCATGTTTACTGAAAATATTACAAAGCTGAACCATTCTATGCAAGGTATGTTACAAAAGCTAAAAGCACTACTGTCCTCTACACTTGTAATTTATGCAATTGCCTGGTGCTATTTAGCAATAGCTACTGTTACTCCCTGGAGCAATCAGACAGTAGCCTGCTAGCACAATACTAGCTATTAAATACTATGAGTTGGAGATTTTTAAAGATGGAACAATTGCCAAGTGTTTATGAGCACAAATATCTTCCCAGAAGCAGTTTGTCAAGAGAACCCAATTAGGAATATATGTTTCTGTCCTACTGGCTCCAATTTACAGGTGCTGCCTTTAAAAAAGGTTGTGCTTAGAAATCTAGCACTAGTAAATTCTGCAACTCCTCATCTAAAGTTTAAAAACAAGCTAAAAACTATCTCCAAAACACCAACTTGACAAAAATAGACAATGACTGGAGTGGGACTAGTAAGAATAATAAAAAGGGAAAGAAGAGAACGGAAAAAGTGAACTTAAAAACTTATTCTAAATCAATAGTTGGCTCTCTTGTTTGAAGATCAGATGAGCCCTAGAATGTATCTATTTTACTACCATGGTAAAAATCTAAGTCAACATGCCTTAACACATGAAGCAAATAAGAGAAAATGAATCCTAGCTGCATTTTTTCAAAACTAGCTATTGTATTAATTAATTTATCAGAATTTATACACTTACTACTTGAAGCAGAGAAAGGTAACCAGCTCCAACATTATCAAAGTTTACTTTCACATTTTTCCATCGAACATCCACAGCAGTGATTGCAAGATTTTTACACACAGTTGCATTACTGACGTCCTCTGGTGAGAATTGCTCACCAGTTGTGGTGTTAACACAGTGATAGAACTTGCCAGCAAACAAATTTACCCCCATGATGCTGAAAATCAGCCAGAACGTAAGGCAAACCAGAAGTACATTCATAATGGATGGGATTGCTCCAGTAAGAGCATTCACAACCACCTAGTAAAAAAACACAGGAAAAAAAAAGCTTTTATAAAACCAGTATGTAGAACAGTAAAAAGATTACTTTTTTTTTTTTTCAAATATAGCAAAAGATTTAATGTAAAACACTAAAATACATTGAAGTAGTGCCAACAGAAAAGGAATAACACGTAATACAATCAAACATGCTACTGTCGGCCTTGAAAACAGACATGCAGTTCAGTGTTCCTCCATGATTTTATAATTAGGCATATTTTCATTGATTTGTTTTACACACTATTTCTCTTTTACTTACTCTCATGCCTTCAAAGCGTGACAAAGCTCTTAGGGGTCTCAAAGCTCTTAATGTTCGGAGGGATTTAATTGCACTGAGTTCTGAGAAACCAAGGGCATTAGCTACTAAGCTAACCAAGGAGACCTAGAGGAAACAAAACAAAACAAAGTAACTTTATTTTTTTTAATAGCCTCACAATACAAATGTAATGCCTCAAGGAAGAAAACCTTGATTTTGATACCAAAAAAAGGTTCAGAAGGACGTGGATACATCTGTGGATGTGTGTGCATGTGCAGGCAAGGTGGTTTTTTTTGTTTGTTTTTTGGTGTTGGTTTTTTTTTTTTTACAATATTTCCTCCTCTTCCTTATATATGAGCACGGTTTGGATAAACTCTTGATAGCAGCTCTGAACTGTCTTCCACATATAAAAGTTCTAACTGTAACATTTCTGTGATGTAAAAAAAAAAAAAAAATTATATACTTTCACCAAGACAGTAAATTCAAAAGGTGTGTTTTAACAAAAAGAAGGGGAAATGTACCAAACACACTGTAATGATACATGTCAGACAGAATCCATCCTCAGCTTCATTTCAACTTTCGCTTTTCGTAACTACCAAATAGGGCATTTGCAGAAAAGCACGTTGTTAATGTAAGGAGGAAATATTTTACTTTGGATTTGCTAAAATGCTTGTGTTTTGTACAATTAATGTGCCTTGAGATTTATTTCCTCTTTTAACGTTATTACTTTTTTGGAAGAGAGGGTCTAATCCACAAGAATTTTTGAAACCAGTTAGAACAAGTCCAGAGAAGGGCCACCAGGATGATCCGAGGGCTGGAGCACCTCTCCTATGAAGACAGGCTGAAAGAGTTGGGGTGTTCAGCCTGAAAAAGAGAAGACTCCGGGGAGATCTTATAGCGGCCTTCCAATA